>NC_041057.1:29074689-29374689 GCF_900634775.1 Gouania willdenowi | reverse complement strand
TAGAAAATAAATTAGAAGACTGAAAAAAAAAATTCATTAAAATCTAATTATTGAAGTGCTTATATCGGTGTATAGCTGTTATCGAATTGATATCTGGACTTGGGCTGAACGATTTTGGATAATAATCTAATTAATGCGATTTTTTTTTCCCCCTCAATATTGCAATTTAATATGCAATAAATTTTTTAAGGGCCTCTTGTCATGTATTTTTCAATGAACACAAGCAATAAATCAATCTGTTTCATAATGAACAATTTCAGATTTATTTCAACTTTGAATAAATATAAAATATACATTTTAAAGCACAGATTACAACAATAAATCAAACAAATCTGTGGCTTTACCTCTTCAACATATCTAACTAACTTCACGTTTCATGAAACATGTAAACATGTGGACTGCACTTCTTAACTGGACAGTACAAGACAGGACGAGAAATGAAAAAATAAATAAATGAATTAAATTAAATTCAAAAACATTCAGCTTTTAGATTAGAAAATCGCATTTTATGATATGGCGATCACAAATGCAATTAATCGTTCAGCTCTAATCTGGATTCCCTTAATCTGGTCTGCCTTTGGTTGTGTGTCTCAATATGTTAGTCCTGAGACCAGAAGCAGGTAGTCTGTAAACCAGACCCCAGTCTAGGCCAGGATTTGCTCTATCATCCCTTTCACCCTAATTGGGATTAATCAGCTCTAAAAGATGATGTTACAGCAGCCAGATCCACCATGGGGCCTCAGAAATCAAAGCACTTGCAGCTTAAAGATTGTATTACAACATTTCAGACTCTTTTTTTTGGAGATGAATGCCAAGGCTGATTAAATCTAAACGTGTGACGTTCCTTTACAACTTTAGTGCTGTGCATGCACCATTAGCTATTACCTGGAACAAAAGTCCACTTTCACTGTGAGCATTCAGCAGGCCTTTGATATTTATTCTGACATTCCGAGCAAGGTAATTGACTTGTTCAGCAAGACAAAGAGATTATGTCGCCCTGTTAACCTTGATTCTACTGGACAAGTAGGGCAGCGCACACACACAAGTGGTCAGCGCTTTTTGGCTTGGACACGGTTTCATGCAAACGGTGAAAAATGTGAAAAGTAACAGACATGATCAAATGTTTAAAAAAAAAACCACTTTTGATCCCCTTTGAAGGAGAAAAGTTGGCACGGTTTTATTGGTTTCACTGCAGAGGTCTGGCTTTAATCCTGGATGAAATGTATTAATTATCCTTGTCTCAGTGTAATTCATTTTCATTATTACACATGGAAGACTCGCGGTACTTATTTTTGATGACTTAATGGAGTCTTAAGCTAACTTGAATGTTTTTCGAGTACACACCGCCAAAAACAAATGATTTGCTTAAGGGCAGTTTACGCTGTTATTAAGTGAATTTGTTAATTATGTTAGGGGGAAGTGTGTTTTGTCAACTCATTATCTGTTGTGGTATTAGTGATTATGGAGCTAAAAGTATTCCAAGTACTTATTTGAGCAATTCATATTCATCATTTTTACAAAACACATGAAAGCTCAAAAGGAGTAGGCTGAAGCAAGAAAGCTTATAACAGAGTTCCCACGGATCCTTAAAAAAGCATTAAATTCATGAATTCTTAAGAATATGTATGATTTTTTGATTGTATCTAGTCAAGATAAATGGTAGCATTCGTTTTTAAAATAAAATGTATAAACAACATGGGAAATGTAAATTTAACGAAACTTGCCTGTTTAACAAAGATTTTTCTTAATGGTTTTTAATTTTCGTATTTTTATTGTTGTTTTACAGATTTCTGGCTATTTTTGTAGTCATCGTGAGTTTTTGGAGTGATTTTGATTAATTTAGTTTGTTTTTTTGTGTATTTTACTGTCATTTTGTGTGTTTACTTTGGGGGCCCCCTGTTACACGTCAGCACTAGACACTAGAAAAGGAAATTCACATTTTGTACTAACACACAAAGTACACACATTGATACATACATTATGTTGTTGTTTATGATGTAGCATTTGTATTAATTCCAACTATTACAGTTAGAAAAGGGCTATGGTCCAATGTTATTTGCATATTTTTCCCAAAATCTTCTCTTACAATATATTTTGTATATCTGCAGACGAGCAGCACTTTTCCAGTTTTCATTTAAACTGTTCTATAGGTTGACACCTTTTCGTAAGATACATTGACTTTTGAGGGTAGTACGAGCTAATGCTGGGTGATATATTGATATTTGAATTTATATTGATAATATTGTTTATATATAGTTCATTTTGCGTTGAAATAGCAATACATTTATTTCCATTGGCCGCAGGTCCTCTTCCTTTCCCGTGTCAATGTCTCACACGCGCTGATGAACCCCCCCCCCTCTCCTCCACTCACTCACCTCTGCAGCGACAACATGCAGACAGTGAAGAGTTGGTTATTAAATAAAAGTTTAATGGTTCAGATGACTAGCAGCAAAGTGTGCTTTGTAAGGAATGTCAAAAACCAGTTTCAACTAAAGGTTCGAGCACGACAAACCCACCATAATGTCCAGTACGAGGAGTGTGTCAGACTACGCCGAAACAAACCCTGCTGCAGGATTCACTGGCCCACGGGGTGCCCCTACGAAAAAACGAGTGAAAGCTATGGCTTATCATATCGCTAAAGACATGGTCCCCATAATAAGGAAGTCTATGACATTCATAATGCTCAGTAAAACAAAAAAAAAAAACACATGAAAAGCACAAATAACTCCATCAGTGTTTTTACTGTTGCTGAATCTTGTTTATTTATCTGATAATGAGTTGCCTAAAGTTATGGTTAATTAATAACTCTGATTTCCTATAATCAAACCAGATCAAGCTGATGATTTAGTCATCATCAGTATATTTAGGTGTAATAATCCCAATCGTTAGATTAGTCTAATGAGACCAGCTTTGTCTGTGAACACGTGAAATATAATTAAAAAATATTGCATTTCACAAGTTTGGACGGATGCATAGTGACATTAATATTATGCTAACATTTATTTCACACAACGTGTGACATGTTTAGCTTTTATTCTTCCATACAAGTGTTAAATCTGACCATAAACAAATCGATGGCTCTCTGTGGCTTTATGACAGTAAGATGTGTTCTTTTTATTTGGTCTGTTCCTTATATGGAGTGGTTAGCATTAGCTCTTAGCCCTGTCTGTGTGTTGGTGGATTAGCTTAGCATAGTTAGCTTCAGTTGAGTTTCCAGTTCATAATTGTTGCTACAGGTTCATCTCTGTCCCCGAGTTTGTGGAACTTTGGGTGGATCTGACGGAAGAACTTGGATTGGTTCCCTTTGTTGGATAGTTGTCTGGTTTTAACCAAGTAGTGGTCCATGATGTATCGCAGCACGTCAGCTTCAGGTAGCTGAGACGAGCACCGCCGTCTGTGGGTGTGTGAGAGCTGGAGGCAGGAGGCGTGGTGCACACCGCGGCTGCGGAGGCTTCGCTGCGGAGCTCCTGTAAATGGAGAATGACAAGTTGACAACAAACAGGGGCAGTTTTGGCCCACGGAACAAGGATTTTATGGGCATTCTTGGCTAAATTGAGGGACAAATGGCCCGTAGCCCTCGCTAATTTCAGACATGGGAATTTATCGTTTATATCGTGGGATAACAAATTCTTACTGGTGAGAATATTTTTGACGATACATCATAAACGATAAAATGTTGCACATTCCTAGTGGTAACTCTATATATATATTCAGTTTGCCACTTTGGATAATAGTATCTAGTAAATTCACTATTGTCAGTAATAATAAATACATAAATGATAGAAATAAATAATAATAATTTTAATAATTAAAAAAAACTGTACAGTACTTTGGTCAGCTGAAGTTGTATTTAAAATGTGCACAAATGCACATAATTAGTTTTCTAAATGTTAATATTGTTCTTTACACCTCTGTTAATAAAGGTCCCTGTGTGACTTTTGTCATGTGGCTTTAACTGACGCACTTTCTTTTAAGGGTTTAATCTAACAGGAACCCTATGCTATAATAGTTAGGGGAAACCCCAATTACATCACAGAGAAAAAACATCATTATATATTGAGTAATGCCATTCTGGTTCAATTGCATGCATCAAATCATCATCTCAAGGCAAGGGCAAAATATCGACATATATTTCGTGATATAGCTCGCCCAGTCCAAGTACAAGCATACTGTATCTTCAGATTAAGTGATCCCCTTAGGCACTATCTCCCCTCTCTATTAGCAAACTTCTGGCTTTATATATTTATAACAAAGATTTTGTTTTTAATCAAGTCATCAAGTTTTAGAGTGTAAGATTTTAAGAACAGTAAGTTGGTATGGTCCCTATAGCCTACGTTGTGCACAATTGGAATGGCCTTAGTCTATATAAGACTTTCTTAGAGCAACAGTACTGTATGTGTTTGAGAGTGTGTAGCTGATAGTGAGCGTACAGTACAGACTACAGAGTGGAGGGACTCCTGGTGTGTGTGTGATGTTGTGCGATACGCAAACTGAGAGCGATCTCCAACCTGGCTTGTTGTCAGGATTATGTCAGTGTTATCTTTAGTCCGCTCTGGCTGTTTCCGTGTGCGGTTATGATACACTAGCCTGGAATGTGATCACTCCTCTTTAGCGGGACTTGTTGCTCTTCCTCTGGCTGTGGTTTCTTCCTCCCTAACTTCAGTCTGAGACATGGAAGTGCCTCACACTGCTCCTCTTCATTCCTCAGCAGTATGAAAACAATTTAATGTGATAAAGCTCTTTAAGTTTGTGTTATATGGCTGCCCTGTTTCCTAGTGATCAGATCCCAAACATTCTCAGTGTCACACCACCATGGTACCTCTTTCATTTGGAAACCATTGCACAAATCTACTTCAGTCTTTATTTGCCAAAGTGCCGCTTTATTTTTAAGGTTATTATCCAACGTAAAACCCTTTAGTTTTTTTTGTTGTTGTTTTAACTAAGACTTTATTAAATTTTTTACTTCACTTGTCGTTTTGCCATACATCAGGGGTCACCAACCTTTCTGAAACTATGAGCTACTTCAAGGAAAGTGAGTAATTCAAAGGGCTACCAGTTTGATATAATCACATTAAATACTACATTTTCACGTCTTAATTTTTAATTAGGGGGTAGGACAATGAGGGAAGACTGGCAGTAACTTCAAAATGTATATATTTAAGTCTCAACGTTCAAAACTTTATTTTTCTTAATTTATGGAACTAGTACAGTGCCTGTCGGAAGTATGTATTCATATGGTGGGCGGAGCTTAAGTAGAGTTAATTAGTCAATTATGGCCAAATGAGTATGTGTTTGAAGGTTGGATGTACAAAGAGGTGTACATGCTCAGTACTGTGTCGTGTTATAAAGGGCTATATTTGCGAGTGCAACGTAAAAAAGTGTGTGTGATTTCCCTGGTTTAATTCTGTTGGACATGTGCATGATAAATGTGTTAGTATTTTCCTATAATATATGTTTTTTGGAGTCATTTTGTTGTTTTTTTTTTAGCCTTTGTGTATATTTTTGCGCATTTCTGTTGTTGTTTTGTGTACTTTTTGTATATGCGTACGCCCAATGCGTGAGACTTGAGAGAGACAAAAAACAGACCCGGAAGTACCACAAAAAATAAACGTTTTGCAACACCAAATAAGTCCAAAATAACGGTTGCACACACTTGGGCTATTTGGAAGCTGTTAAAAAAGTTTCAGGTTGAACAGACACCACGTCGGGTTGAATTTCTCTCCACAAACACACACACACACACACACACACACATGCAGAACTTCCTTGCTTTTATAGAGAGATTGTTTCATTTCCATCACATTTAATTGGAAATCATCATGTTCCTATTTTAATAGCCACTAACAACTTTAAACTAATGTCATCATTAGTTTTTTTTACATGTTCGCAATAGGGCAAAAGTCATTAAAAAAGTAGGAACAATTATTTAAACTGTCAAATAATGGGCATGACTAATCATGAATGTGGCTAAATTAACAAAAATAAAGAATGGAATATGGTGGAAAAAAAGGTTAAAAGTTGCAACAATAGGTCATCATATGCAACATTAGGTTGGAAAAATGGTGGAGAGCGTTTTTTTAAATGTCGAAAATGTCTTGAAAGTGGAAAGAAATGTGCAGAAAAGACATTGAAATTGGAGATCCAGAAATGGATTAAAAGGAGCAAAAACATAGCAAGAAAAGTGATGAAAATAAGTTAAAATATGGCAAGTTTGGTGTTGTTGCTGAAATAGGGTAAAAAAAAGCACACACAAAAAAAAAATAGTTTCTTGAAGGCATCTGGCGAACCCCTTCCAGTGTCTTATGGCCCTGAATGGGATCCTGACCCCAAGGTTGAGAACCCCTGCTATAAATGATGCTTATACTTTGTTGTAAAAGCTTCGAGTTGTTAAGTTACAGCTTAAAAGTTCTTTTAGTAGTTGAATTTACAGCTGCATTACTCCCACTTTGTGGGTTTGAGAAAGAAGCAGCATTTCTTTAAGAGCACACAACTGTTAGCAACACATGTTTTGATGTGGCGCCAAAACCAGTATCGCAGCAATTCATTAGAAACCATTTCAATTTTTCAAACGTTTCAGCGTACAGCAAAGTCAGAACATGTTTACGAGCCTCACATTGTCCCAGAATGCCAGGTGTCCCAAAACAACACTATATCAGAAAAGAAAGAGTTTCTTTTAATGTATTATAGAAAGCCACAGCTGAGGTATTGTGTGCTTCAGATGAAGTGTTACCTTCCTTTAAAGACACAATATTTGTGCATCAATCCAAGTGTGTTTTTGTCTCTTTTTAATAGATCACACATTGAACTCTTTGGCAATTATTGTTGTCCTCTTTTGACTTTTACATCATTTACAAAGTTTATTTTACATGTCCTTGTAACTCAGTAAAGCCTTAGAACATAAGCAGAGTAATTAAATATTGAAGCAGCACTTCCAATGTATTATATAAAGCAGCTTACCTTAGCAAAAACACAAAAGCAAGGCAAAAAGAATATTACGTCAATGTGAAAAAAACTAAATGAGCAAATACATGGGGAAACTGTTGAAAAAATTGTGATGGGGTTAAACAAGTATTGTTTAAGTGCAGCAAACTCTTTTTTTCGACCATTTGTAGGTTTGGAAAATACTAATATTATTGGTTTGGATGCCATTTCCTGTTTTCAGAATTTCCTCAATTTCATTTCAGAGTCTACCCTTTTCCACGTCAGTTTCCACATTTCTGTTTTATTTGCATTTTGTCATCTTAAGGCAGGCATACACTGTGCGATTTTTGGCCAAGTTAGAGCCGATTTTTGACTCGTGCGTCTATTTTGGGGTATCGTGCGAGTGTCTGCGAGACCGTGTGTCGTGCATCGTGTAGTATACATGGGGTCACGAGAAACGGTTAACACCTCACGACCAGCTCCCGATCAACAATCATAGGTCGTAAGGAAATCAAACATGTTTGAAATCCAGTCGCTCCTCGTGAGGTTATCTCACAGTTGAAGCAGTGCCACGGACCGGCTTACCGTAAACGCTCACACTGCGCATGTGCGAACACCGTAGGACCACTGTAAAATTGACAGACTGTACTGCCCACGTCTGTCCAGCCAGCTCCTGGTCCATCACATCGTCGTCTTTTCTTTTTTAAAGCTCTTTTTGCTGAGATTTGCGAGTGTCTCTCCACTTCCTGGTTCTTCTTCTTCATCCGTTTTAATGGTACGTTGCATTTCCGGAAACAAGACCCCGACGTGTCGTGTATGAACGTACAGTGTGAGCAGTCAGATCGTGTCGGTCCTTACAGTGTCACACAGTTTGAGCAGGAGCTGAGTACAACGATTCAAAAAATCGCAGTGTATCCCTCTTTAGTTGACTTTTCTGGCTATTAAACTTCCCGAAATTGGAACAGACATGTTTAATAGTGTTAATAGAGTCCACGAGTGTTTTTACTTTAACCTGCTTCAGATGATTTATTGAAGCCGGGACGGTTAAGCTGAAATCATGCGAGATTACGCAGGAAGAAATTTGACATGTTTTGTTGTTGCCACTAGTTTTCCCGAAAAAAAAAAAACATGGAAATACGTGATTTGGTCCCAAAACGTGTAAGTGAGGGTTTCATTCGTGTATATAGTTATTTCGATTAAATTTTTAATGTAATACTGCCAATCACCCTCAAATTTGACTGAAAATCCTACACAACCTTGTGATTACTAGAGCTGGGTATTGTGGCCAATTTCCTGAATCGATAAGATTTTGATTAATTAGGTTTTGAATCAATTAATCACGATTCGATTTCGATTCAGTATTGATCTTTCAAATTGAACTTGCATATTTATAAGAAAGTCAAACTTCTGACTTGAGTTGGGCCGGCTTTATGGGTTTGCTGCATTACCATGAATCTGTCGATACGATACAATTCACGATTTGCATGTCACAATACGACATATCTCAATACATCCTGATACTAAATTATACAATCAAGATATCAATAATTACAAATTTCACCTTTACAAGTACAAAATGGTATGAAATAGAATTGATTTTTTTTTACTTGCAAGAACAAGTAAATGTTAACCAACTGTAATTCAAGTACCAATATCAAAAACAAGGGGTATGTTTATCAAACTGTCAAATGAAATTTTATGAAAAAGTTCAACTTTTGCTTCCACAACAGATTCTGATTCTGTCAAGTTCCTGAATTCCTTAAAATAAGTAACTACATACATCTATAAAAGTGTGTTTTTTTGTTTTAAAATAAAGTGCAATCAACTTCCAGCTAAAATGCATTGATAAGTGATGTAGTTTAACAAGGTCTGATATGGTTCACTGACACCTAGTGTGTTCGTGCTATACAGATGTTAGCTCAATGAAGTGGTTTTTCATTAAATAAACATGATTAAAAAGATCGAATTGGACTTTTTTTTTGTATCAATACGATAATCGTGCGGTGAAATATTGCGATATATCACCAAATTGTTTTTCTCTTCCACCCTTAGGCGGCTGCTACGTGATTTCAGCACCTGTGAATTGATTTTGTAAATTTTCAATGAAATTGATTCAAGGTCAATTAAATTGATTGTTTTACTCAGTTCTAGTGATTACGTATCTTGAGATTTTGATCGAGATTATGAGTGAAATTTGACATATTTGTCTATTTGCTACTCTTTAGTCACCTGTTTTCCTTGGATAAATAGTGCGTAAATGCATGATATTGTCCCAAAACTAGGGCTGAACGATTTTGGAAAATAATGTGATTGTGATTTTTTTTCCCGATTGCGATTTAATATGCAATTATTTTTTCAAGGGCCTCTTGTCATTTATTTTTCAATGAACACAAGCAATAAATCAATTTGTTTCATAATGAACAATTTCAGATTTATTTAAACTTTAAATAAATATAAAATATACATTTTAAAGCACAGATTACAGCAATAAAGCAAACAAATCTGTGGCTTTACCTCTTTCACATATCTAACTAACTTCACATTTCATGAAACATGTACAGTACAAGACAGGACGAAAAAAAAATAAATCAAAAATTGCAACCTTTGCGATTAGAAAGCCATGTTTTATTATATTATAAATGCAATTAATTGTTCAGCCTTACCCAAAACACGCAAATCAGAATCAGAATCAGAATCATCTTTATTGGCCAAGTGTATGTTGTACACACGAGGAATTTGACTCGGTCAAATTGATTTTTCTGTGTCATATTGGGGCAAAAAGAAAAACAGTTTAGATGATGATTTCATTGATGAGAGGTTAAAGTTTCGATATTATAATAAGTCATTCTGGAACATCTTTGTGTCTAAAGAAGTGGATTACCTCCAGTTAGAAAGGTAAAGTGAAAAACCTCTTTCCCTGCTCATCTATGTGCGATGAAGCAGAACACACACACTATGTGCCAATGGAGCTGCCAGTCTCACTCACTTTGCCTCTGCCACTGTTTCTCCACAAGTCACTGCTGCTTTTTGGCGTCTGACGTGAACGCCGTGCCAGCTGAAAGGCACATGTGCCCACCTGCCTTCCTCTGTGTGCAGCTCTGTTTTCACATCCTCTCTGCATTATCTTATTGTTTCCTCACTGTGCAAAAAGGCCACTGGCTATTTACATGTGAGAAGTAGAGCGGGGAGTGCCTGAGTGGACAATCAGAAGTGACGTGAGATAGTGGTGAGAGGAAAACAGGGAGCAGAGAGCATTGTGGGTCATTTATAGGGTCGTTTATAGATGAGGGATGAAGGCAAGAGAAGAGAGAGGTTTGACAGCTCTGTTGTTTTGCATATTTAGTCTATTGTACGATGGTGGTAGATTTGTGTCTTTATTATTTAATGAAAATCAAATCAAAAGAAAAATTCCTTTAATAAAAAAAACATTTTCAATTAAAAAAAAAAAAGTGTTCAAATGCGCAAAAAAAAAAAATTAAGACCCAAATATTTCCATTTGAACACTTTTTGTCTTTGATTAAAAATATGTATTTTTTGATTGGAGTAAACTTTTTTGATTCAAAATGTTTTTCTAATTGAAAGCATCTTTTTTTTAATATTTGGGCCTTATTATGGGTGGTACAATATGTCTTTATTATTCAATCAAAAAATAAAATATTTTCAATCAAATAAAAAAATTCAGCCCTCCAAAAATGCGTTTTTTAATTGAAAACATTTTGTTTGATTGAAATGTTTTATTTTTTCTGATTGAGTAATAAAGACATAAATCTATGTCCATATTATACAAAGCAGTTATGTCAAACCAGACAGTATGGGCTTCTTAATGATGATCAGCTGGATAATAAACACCCCATTGTATTGCAGGTATTGGATATTAGAAGTATCAATAGTATTGTTTACCCATTTTTGCATCAGTTTACCTTTTGTGAGCTGATGGACAATCTCAGAAGAAAGAATGAGTGTGATTTTGGAGATGATCTAGTTAGCACTGTAGATTAGAGCTGGGCGATATAGACCAAAACTCATATCTCGATATGTTTTTCTCAAAATGGCGACATCCGATATAAATCTCAATATTTTTAACTCTATAAAATCTCCAGAAAGACAATTCTGGGTTCAATTTGCTGATGCAAAAATGAGCAAACAGCTGCACTTTATGTGATACTTTAGGCTTTTTCTCCTATAAGGGACAGCACGTGTGAGTGAGTTCTGTAGTGTGGCTTGTTTAGGGGAAGGTCTGGGTTAGGACGCAAACGAGTATTTTAATACAAAACAAGCTATAAAATAAAAGTATATTGATATAGGTGATATTTGAATTTTCTATATCACTAAAATAGAAAACTCAATATATCTTGAATCTCGATATATTGCCCAGGTCTACTTTAGATACAGTATCCAGAAGAAGTATTTGAGCAAGGATATTTCAAAAAGTTTTAAATGGATTTGAAATCAAATTGGTGAGCTGATTCTGGAGATGATCCAACAGGTATTGTGGATACAGTATCCAGAACAACTTTTGGAGCATAATGTGGATGTTTACCTGGTTCTACAGCACCACCTGCTGGTGACTTTCCATCTCTAAACTTGGTCGAGGTTTGCGCTCTCCAAGTGCTCTGGTTAATTTTATTTATTTGTGTTTCTGATAATTCAAGGATGCTGGGAGGGTTACGCTGAAATCACATGAGAATACGTTGTCAGGAGAAATGTGACATTTCCGTTTGGTACAGTTAGACACTCAGGCACCTGTTTAACAGGAAAAATGCTAGGGATGTCCTGATACAACTTTTTCACTTCTGATACGATACCGATATTGCAGCCTTGCGTATGGGCTGATACCGATATGGATTCGATACAATATCGGCACAAATCATACATACTTTTATTACTTATTTTCATGTTGCACATAATCCCACACAGTTTTGTGATCTCTGTCCATTTGTTTCACGTTTATTTACCCGTTTTCTGGTGACAAATATTGTGCGTGATAATGTTGCAAAACACAGGTATTTCTGTGTCTTATTGAAGCCTGATTTAAAATAAAAAGGGGAAAAAAAAAGGTTCTTATTGCTCCTGTTTTGTTTCAGTTCCTGAATTCCACATTTTTCATCCGATTATCGTAATGGCCTAATTAGTGTCACGTCAATGTTTTTTATTTTTTTATTTTGGCAGGTAGTTAAAGCATTGTGTCTGATGGGAAAAAACTTTCCCAAGATACCATCTGTTATGTCACGAGAGAAACTGATTAGCACAAATTAAATTGATTATTGATCAGTTTATCATACATTTTAAGGGGCTTTTGAAGAAACCCCAATTGATGATGCAAAATTACTATTTCTTCCACATTAATTTTGGTTTAATTTTGATTCTCTTTGATACTTTGTGTTGATTGGGAACTTTCATCTATAGAACAGAATGAAACATTTTGTTTTTATTTACATGAAGTGGCTTTTCAAGTCAAATAATGTTCTGCTTTGTTTGTTGCAAACAGGTAGTATTTTCATTGCTCAGTCCTCTGTTACACTCAGCTATGGTCTTGGGTTTAGCCTGTATTTTTTTATTTTTTTTCATTTCTAGTACCAGAACTATGTCGCTGCAGGGAAGATGACATTTGAAACCCCCGAGAATTCAGCCCACAATTACAAGCCACAATGTCCTGTGGATTATGACTTCTGAAGGAGTCCTGCAGGGAAATCCTGGCCGCCCTGAGGCTAAATATGAAGTTTGGTCATGAATATAAAATAAAGCTTTCTATGAGAAAGGAGATGTTCCCTTTAAGAGAAACTGACATCTGTTCACGCTGCAACCTGTGGTGGTGTTTAACACAACACTAAAGGTGTTACGTAGTGAACTGATAAGGTGCAGTTAGTGGAAGCCACAAATGCACTTTCACTTTCATTAGCATTAAAAACGGTAGTTTTTAAGGTTTTTAACCAAAACTGTGAGTCATTTTCTACTGATTTCAGGAAAATCAGCTGCTTTTTTCAGCACATTATTAAAATAAGCTCTAGCTTAATTTTTGAAGTCAATATAAAACTATTATCTGATATATACCAGGGGATACTGTGGAAGATCACATTTGCATTCATGCAAGTGCAAAAATATTTTTGTGTTTGTGTTTGAAAATAACCTTTTATTCAGAAAATTGATTGAATGCAGAGATAAATCCCTTAACTTCTGTCTTTCTTTGGATTGCAACCTAAATTCCAAGCCTTTCCTAACAAAACCAGACGATACTATGAATATATTTGACCTTTAAAAATATAATTTTCATCCAAATCCAACACTTTTGCATTGTTAATTGACCATTTGCCACGGGAATGTTTAAATGGCAGCAGCTGGCATGTGTGATTATGGGCCCACCTTAAGCACTCACAGTGATGGAGCAGAATGTGCGATCACATTAGAAAAAGAATTAGACTTGGATCTTGTGTGATACTGATCGAAGTTGTGCTTCTGCCTGCTGAGCCACAGATGGCAGCCCTCTCTTCCTCCAGCTATCCCAGTGCCCGACGAACACAGATGTGTGTGTGTGAGTTTGTCGTGCCAGCGTCTCTGTGTACGCGTGAGGGGAATATTTTCTGTCCATGTCTGCAGAATATTACTGGCACATGTTCTCTCCCTGGTGTGCTCTTCGTTTAACTCACCTCGTCATTCTCCATCATGTTTCCTTCATCTTTTCTCTCGCTGTAGACATGGTAACGTGTTGACTAAACAGCCTGTTGGTCAGTAATAGAAGTCAGGGCTTCTCAACCGTGGAGTCAGGTCGCGAGAGACTGGGTGGGGGTCACCAGATGCCTTCAAAAAAACTATGAATATTTTCGGAACAATGTGAGACAATTTTTGCTCATTTTTACCCTTTTTCTGCAACTACACCAAACTTGCCATATTTTAACCTATTTTCATCACTTTTTCTTACCATATTTTTGCTTTTTTTAATGCATTTTTGATACATTACTCCCATTTCTGCCACTTCGTCAAATTTGAATGCCTTTTCTGGACATTTTTTCCACTTTCAAACATTTTTGGCCCTTATGAACTCTTTCAAGCATTTTTGCATATGTTGACCTATTATTCACTTCTTTTTTTTTTTTTTTTTAAACCAAATTCACCATTTGTCATGCGCTTTACTTGCCAGTTTAAACTAATTGTTCCTACTTTTTAAATTACATTACCCAACCCCCAATTTTGCCACTTTTAAGCCAATATTTACACTTTGAACCCTTTTTACCACTTTTTCTGTCCGTTTTTGGCCACTTTAATTTGCAACTTTCAACCAATTTCTGTGGTTTTGAAAATCCCATTTCACCACCTTTTTCACTTTTTTTGGTCACTTTTTAAGATGACACAATCTTTAAGATGACTATATACTATGGTGCAAATAATAATAAACTTCCTGGACTTTCTGCCACTTTTAAGCCAGTATTGACGCTTTAAACCCTTTTCACCTCTTTTTCTGACTGTTTTGGGACACTCCCCCCCCCGCTGTGCAAACGAGACGTACTAAAGCGTACCAACCATTGAACTCTTTCATGTCTCTTTTAGCCGTTTCCATTGCATGCTCTAGGTGCTCTGATAGCATGTCCCGCCTCAGGCCTGCAGGGTGTTTTACAATAACACAAAGTCCCAGGATGCAGACTGCAGTGTAATTTACCACCGGGGCACATGAGCAACGCTGACACGCCTCCCAAACAAAGGCGTCTTGTGCTCTTCCTGCCTGCATGTGCGCCCTAATTCCCCAGATGTCTTTTCATACCCTCACCTGGCCACAGACCAGTGTTTACATTTGGATCGCTGCTTCTCCTCGGGTCACCACCATTATTAGCTGTAGTTTACCTACTTTTCTACAAGCCTTTTCTCTTTTCTGCCACTTCCCACACAAGATGATTCATTCTGATTGGGTACAGCCTCTTTGACAGTAATGAATGAAACGCTTTAGTGCCCTTAAGTTCAGATGAAAACGTGGCTCAAAGCCCAGAACAGCTCGCTTGCCCTCTTTTAGAATCAGAGGAATGTGATCATGCTTGGGTTTAGGAGTACGAGTATGAACCAGATTTATTGTGTGACATTACTTGAGTTATT
This sequence comes from Gouania willdenowi, assembly GCF_900634775.1. NCBI lineage: Eukaryota > Metazoa > Chordata > Actinopteri > Blenniiformes > Gobiesocidae > Gouania > Gouania willdenowi. The sequence goes on along the minus strand of NC_041057.1, from coordinate 29,359,689 downwards.
GGTCTTTCTTACACTTGCATTACTTGGCATAAATTGAATTTACATTTATTGAGTAAAGAAGTATTCAGTGAGAGCACGTTGGCCTCACAGCAAGAAGGTCCTGGGTTCAAGCCCTGGGGTGGACACTTTCTGCGTGGAGTTTGCATGTTCTCCCTGTGCTGCGTGGGTTTCCTCTGAGTACTCTGGCTTCCTCCCACAATCCAAAAACATGAGTGTGAGGTTGATTGGAGTTTCTAAAATTGCCCATAGGAGTGAATGTAAGTGTGAGTGGTTGTCTGTCTATGTGTTGCCCTGCGATTGACTGGCGCCCTGCATGCGTGCGTGCGTGTTGTCCTTTTGTGTATTGTCCTGTAATTTTTTTGTTTATTATTTTGGGGGTCATGCAAATTAGACAGAGTGCCGCATGTGTTTTTCCCAGGCCGCCAGTTGCCCATGTTTGTCCTAGACCATTAATCTCATTTAATTATGTATTTATTTATTCATTTGTTTGTTTGTTTGTTTGTTTGTGTGTTTACCTATTAGGTAAATCATTTCATATCGGATGGCCATGCATTTAATAATGTCTAGTCTTAATCTGGTGGAATATAGTCAAATATATATGATACATACTATGTTAATTTATGTGTGCGCATGAAAATGTATGAGGGAGTAAGTAATATCTTTAAAATGAGTATATTGGAGGTTTTTTTTAAATCTGTGTGTATCTATTAACGATTAAGATGCAGCTCTGTTTGTATGAGTCAGTAGTCAATGCTTCACTGTTTTGGGTTCAGAAATGGGTGGATATCCCCGTCTTTTACTGTATTTCTTTCTTCATCTCCCTGTTTCCTCACCTGGTTGGTTCAAATGTGTAATTATTAAAGAGAGCTTAACAAGATATTCAGTACGATGTTTATTTTGTTGCCTTTTATAGGTTAATGTGATTGTTGATCGCATTGATCATTCAAATCATTATTGTTACTACTGCCTGTTCTGCCTGTTGGCATATTGAACTGTTTATTGTTGTTCAGTGATTTAAACTAAATAACTGCTTTGGAAATACCAGACATTGATTCTAGCGGGTTGTTTTCAGTGTGATTTGCTTCCTTTTATTCATCACTGAGGGGGAGATACGCTGATGTTCAGCAGTGTTTAACTGCTCGTCTGTCTCGCAGTGTGCACATCTTAGTAGTATCTAAACCAGAGGTGGGCAACTCCAGTTCTCGAGGGCTGGATTCCTGAGACTTTTAGTTGTTTCCCTGCTTCAGCACACCTGTTTGAAACCAATGTGTTGTCATCAAGCTCTGCAGAAGCATGAAAAAGAGCCATTTGATTCAATTTTCATTACTAAATGAAATATGTGGATTTAAATGTGCCATTGGATTATTAACAGGAAATGATAAAGGTCGATTGTTTTAATCAGACATAAAATGTGTTAAATGTGACCAAAAATGGTGGAAAAGGTGGTTAAATGGGTTTTAAAAACCACAGAAATTGGTTAAAAGATGGAAAACGGACCGAACAAGTGGTAAAAAGGGTTCAAGGTGTCAATATTGGCTTAAAAGTGGCAAAAAAGGGGGTTGGGTAATGTGATTCAAAAAGTAGGAACAAGTCGTTTTAACTGGGAAATCATGGCCATGACAAATAGTGAATGTGGTTAAATTGAGAAGAAGAAGCATCAAATATGGTGAAAAGAGGTTAATAGTGACAATAATGGGTTAACGTGTGACATTAGGTGGAAAAAGGGTTGGAAAGAGTATATAATGTTTTGAAAGTGGAAAAAATGTGCAGAAAAGGCTTTGAAATTTGATAGTGAAGTGGCAGAGATGGGATTAATGTAGTAAAAGTGCATTAAAATGAGCAAAAATATGGCACGAAAAAAGTGATGAAAATAGGTTAAAATATGGCAAGTTTGGTGTCGTTAAAGAAAAAAAGGTAAAATTAAGCAAAAAAAAAAAAAATTGCTCATATAGTTAAACCCCTCCCAGGGTCTAAAGACCCAAAATTGGGTCCTGATCCAAGGGTTGAGAACCCCTGGCTTGTGTTTACACTGTGGCCATTCTCATCCTTTTTTTCAGTAATGATTCCAGTTTTTTGCTACTTTTAACCTTATAGCTTAGATAAATTGTTCCTAATGGCTACTTAAAACTAATCATATAGGATTGTCTGATAAAGATTGAAGCGTTTTGATTATTAGACGTTTAGTTAATTGTATATATGAGTAGTGCTGGATTAATTCCACCCAATAATTCCTCTATTCCCTCAGTGCATTACCTTTAATAATGCTAGAAATTGTAATATTCTGAGTCTAAATTCACCAAAGACTGCACAATGGGGGCAGATTGCATTTTAATTGCCTTTATTCCGGCTGATCTTGTGCACTAAAGTAGACCCTAATCAGGCCTGAGACCGACATAAGGGATCAGAAGCTCACTAATTGATAAGTGTAATAATAATGTGCAGCAGTGCTGGCTGTGTGGGGACCGAGCTGAGAGTTGTGACTGCAGAGCACAGAGCGATGTTCTGTCTGAACACAGCGTCTCAGTCTGCTGCGTCTACGCCAGCTTTGTCCTCACATCCACTTTCAGCTTGTGTTTTTTCCTCACAGCGACTGTAGCTTTTTCTCCATCTCTCACATTGTTGGTCTTCATGGAATTTGTTCCTCAGTGGAATTATGGTTGCAGTGTTTGTGTAATGTGTTCTCTGATTCATCATTAACCTGTGGAGTTATCACTACCTACAACCAGGGTTGGGTTTAATTATATTTTTCAATTACAATTACTTCTTCAATAAACCATGTTCAATTACAACTCTATTACGATTAGGGTGATTATCATTTTTATCCAACTATTATATTTCCCCTGAAAGTCAATTATTAATAATAATTATCACAATTATTAAAGTTTAATCACAATTACTGAGCATTTAATAAACAAGCCCATAAAATGTAATCTTCCTCTTGTGTTAGCTTTCTGTTAGCATCTCTTATGATAATTGTTCAGTTTTGAAAAATCAGCTGTAAAATATACAAAAAAAACATTATCTCTCATCTAATTTGTTTCTCATCTCTTGGTTACCTTGTTAGGCTTCCTAGTCAAATTTAAAAAAAAAATGTATTCATATTTTTGGTGTGGGTGTCTTTTCAGTCATTATGGCCCTTGATTTCAGATTTTTTTTTTTAAATGGTAAAATGATCCTTTAGTGCTGTAGTTCTCAAACTTATGTGGCTTAAGTATCCCCTTTCTCTTAGCTGAGGGAGCTGCTTGGCTCCATGCTGTCATGCAGTATATGTGGGAGAAGATCATCCCATGCATGTACAGCGGGGCCGCTTGATTTGGGATGTAGTGTCTAATCAATTTAAAACAATTGAGATTTCTTTTAATGGTTTTGAATATTTTCACAATATGTTTATCAAATTTTAGATGTGGGTCTAGAACCAACCCCAAGTACTGGAATTCTGTTACAGTTTCAATTTGTTCATTTTGTAAGATGATATTTAGAATTATTTACAATTATATTTACGCCATAATTGTAATTAATTATCAATTATAATTATAATTGACCCCAACCTTGACCAGGTGTTACATTTCCTATTGTGAGAAATTCTTCTTAGCGTACATTTTATTCTGGAGGTGGTGTTATTATTATATTATTATATATTGAAGTGCTCCCTCTGTGCTCCTCTTCTTTAATCCCCTGCAGAGTAGGGGTGTCAGAAACGGGAGAGAAGACTGATATTTGTTTAACCAAAGGAACCCCCCCTCTTGGATGTACTTCAGAGTTCACAGTTGTTATTTGATAGTTTTTATTGGATGTGTCTCCCAGTTTGCATTAGTTTAACCCAAGCGCTACACTCCTGTGCCTGTCTGTGCCTCTTTGTCTTACTTTATTTACTTGGTCTTTTTACGTTGTCGTGTGCGCAGCTGAGGTCATTTTGGCATAAGTAGTTATTGCCATAAGCAGTGGAGCTGCTTATAGATCAGGGTTAGTCAGGCACCATCCACACGACACACAGAAGCACAGGATAGAGGAAACCCGCCTTATTGACTCGATCGTCTTCACTTTATTGCTATGAAAATAATAATGTCCTGAAACTAGGGCTGCACAATTCATCACATTTTAATCGTGATCACAATTTTGGTTGCCACAATTAAATTAACCTGATCATTGGCAATATTTACATTTAAGATGTGTGCTCTGCTGCAGATCTAATCAGACCTTTAGTCAGTGGCAGCTTTGAGTAATGCGTTGAGAGCTGTAATTGTTTCCAATGAGTTACATTTTGTGAAAGCACTGTGTAATGGTGTATTTATTCAGTTAACCCTTGGTACATTTTCAATTCTTGGGTAATTTTTTGGTATAATTTTAATTTAAAGCTTCGTTTTGCACTGTAAACTGTTCATATACTATTTTTTTTAAAAGTAGTGCAAAAGAATTACAGATTTTCCCCAAACATGATACATAGTTGTGATTATTATTGTGATTATATATTGATAAAAATAACCGTGATTATCATTGTGACAATAATCGTGCAGCCCTACCTGAAACATATTCTTTAAATCTCAGAAATCAGATTTTCCTTTGTTAAATTGTAAAATATGCGGATACACTAAAGCAAACAACTGCAAACAATACATGTGTTTTTCAATAACATTAATACTTCAATTGTCATTTGCACGTGTGTAGTGTTTTTCTGCTGTTTTTGTTGTTGTTTCAAATTCATGCCCAACAGTTTTCACACTTTTGCACTATTATCTTATGTTGGACAGGTACAGTATTGACCTTTTTTGGTACTTTTTGCTATTTTTTATTTTATAATATATTTGTTGCTGTAACATGTGAATTTCTGTTCTGGGCATCAGTAAAGGTCTATTCTGTTCTGTTTTTTTCTGCTATGTTCTGTTTTAAACTGATAATAATAACTTTTTTGTAGATATAGGAAATTAGTAATGTTTTTTTTTATAATTTAAGTGTAATATGTTTTAATGCACACCTTAATTTACAATTTAATTTGTATTTATTTCAATTTAAAATGATCAGAAAAAGCCAAAGCTAATGATAAAATTTTATAATTTCTTATTTAACTGTTTAAAATGAAAGTACCAGCAATTAGACTTATATTCCTAATATGTGGATTTCGTACACTTTCAATACATTTTGATTTCGAGTGAGTTTAGCCTTTAATTACAGATATATTAATGAAAGTGTCCAGCTATCGGAGCCATTGGAAATCTCATATCTTTGTCTAAAAGTAGACGTTTTTTGTTGTACTTTGAGTTCTGTCTGCAACTGGTCTCAAAACATGTTCAACCCTGATGCTGTAGGACTATTTTTATTGTTTTCTTTGTAAAGGTGCATAGGTTAAAGTAGAGGAATCCCAAAAGACTCATTTGGCTCTTTCTCCTCTTTCCTCCTGCACAGTGAGCACCTGTCCTGCGCCTTCACCTTTTTCCTACACGGCGAGAGCAACGTGTGCACCAGTGTGGAGATAAACCAGCATCAGCCCATCTACCATCTAACAGAAGACCACCTCACACTGGCTCAGCAGGCGTCCAGCCCTTTCCAAGGTAGGTTTCCACGTTCCTGCTCCACCTGCAGTGAGAGCGAGAACCATTCAAGTGTTACACGACGCCTGTAAACATCGGCTCTGTTGAATTGTGGAGCTCCTCTAAACACACACGTTTGATGTTTGAATAAAAAAAGCATGAAGGCCAGGGGCGTCAAACTCATTTTAGTTCAGGTCTAGTTCAATTTTTCACCCATCTCAGTTTGTTCTAAGAACTCCAAAAAACATATTTGAGTTTTATTTTCCCAAACTTGCCTGTTTTCCAGAGTTTTAGCCTCTGAAAAGTCACTTTCTGAGCAGTTCTGAAATTGGGCCATTTTGGGGCCTACCTATGCATGTTCATGAGTGGGCGTGTCTATAGACGCTCACTCATTTCATGTCTTTTACAGGGTGATCAGTGATCCCCAAAGTGGTTTTATTTTTGCTATTCACACATTGTTGTTATTTTTTTCAGCCAAAAAACTGCACATTACAGTAAAACACTGTAAGTGAGTCCGTCTCAGCCCTTAGGGTCCATGTTTATTTCAGCAGCAGCAGTCATTCAAACTCTTACCTTAGTGTTAAGTTGCTAAGTCACTTTCTCCTCCTCCTCCATTGCTCTTCTAACTACAGGAATAGTGTATTTAAGGTGATAATCATTTGTTTTCTCCAACCACTGTGTCGCATTGTGTCACAAACACGTCAGATCAGCGATACAAGGCGGTATTACAGGTTTGTCAATGAGCCGAACCACAACAGCGGAGTACACCTCTGCATAAGCAAATAGTGCTGACACTACAGTGTACGTCCACCGTGGAGGCGTGGCACCGACAGCAGGGAAGTTAAGTATTGAGTTTTACCGGTAGCCATCACTCCTTTGCTAGTGAGACAAACAATGGCGGACTTATTCAAAAGTTTTCATCAGGTTGGGGGTGGAGTTACCAGCGTAGGGGAGGGTATTTTTCTTTCTCGATTTGACTTGTGACGTCACAAATCTGGTGTTGTAAGACTTACAAAGACCCCAAAAAAATGACTGGATGGATTTATTTCACATTTTTTGTGCCGGTGGACACTGAAGTTACCTCATATGTGATCCAAAAAACTGCAAAAGCAGATTTTTCATAATATGTCCCCTTTAAGTGGGCCACAGATTTTAGGTGGAAAAAAGAGCAAATTCAACATTCATGTGTTCTGATTTACAATTCCACTTATAAATTATATATAAATCATTAAGTACTGAAATTTCATGATTTTGAAGAAATTTTGTGGAATAATTTGAGGAAAATTATTCCAAAAATTCCAAATTCCAAAAATTGAGAGTTCTTTCAACAGTTTGAGATTAAAAATGACTACCATCATGTGTTATAAGAATTGTAAAATTGAGCTCTAGACTAGGCCTGATTCTCAAAAAGTGAATGTTAGGAGCATTTGGGGGCAAAAGTGGGCAATCAAGCTTTTTTGGTCAATTTGGGTATATACAGTATGCTGATTCAGAATATCAATGTTCCCAAGCTGTAACTTGAGCCCTTTACCTCTTAAATCTAAAATCAATTGAGTGTTATAATGTCGGTTATTTAGTCAAATTTTAGTCAAATCAATTTGGAATATCCTCAAGGTTACATTACATTGCAGCAAAAACTCTATGGAGCGCATAGCCCCGCAATACAACATATTGAATTTGAATTTATTGATTATTTAAAAGGGACAATGCACATTAATAAACAGTAAATGAGCCAGATTTAGCCAAAGGAGGCTAGTTTTCATCTGCTGTCCCATATTGTGCAAAGATAATCGTTGGTATTAGCAATACTTGAGAATGAAATCATTAATTTGTGGTCATGCAGACAAGTTGTTCACCTGTATCCCTCTGTTTTTTACACCCGCATAGTGCTGTACAATATCGTTGCTGAGTTTTCTGACATGTTGGCATGACCATGAAATCATCTCAAAGCTAACCATGTCCATAAGCAGTTTTAAACTGTACATTTGAGCATGAAGGACTTGAAAATCAGCTTGGAAACATCAATATTCAGAATCAGCTCATCAAAAATGTCTAAAACCAACATTTTCCCTGCTTTTACCCCAATTTGCAGCTAACCGCTAGTTGCAGCAATATTTAAAATATATCCAAATATTGTGTATTTGGTTTTCATGGTTACTTCAGTGTTGGAACACTCTGTGGTACCAGATCCTCATGAGCATCAGGTGAACAGTATTGTTCATGGATTCCATGATTTCTTTTTCAGCTCAAATTGCTTTTGGCCGATACCGATGTCGATCCAATACAACATCATCATGAATCATACATACTGTTAAGACTTATTTTGTAGTGTGGAATGTTAGAAAAGGCTTGATCAAGTGATGTTACTCAAACAGAGAACAATAGTCAGCAATAGTAGGTATGAGAAAAACTGACTCATTTATTATTAACCAGTTGGTTACATGCATGTTAACCTTTAGCATAATATCTACAGTATTCTACAATTGAATAAATATAATATAATATATATCGGAGATTTTAGATGCTGTACGATAAAATCTGCTTTTCGTTTTCTGGCTGATCTCGGACCAATATCCCATATCAATATCAGATCGGGACAAAAAAAAAATTATATCTATATATATATATGAAGGTAAACAAAAATTTACCAAAAATGTCAAGGTTCTTCAAAAGGCTTTAATATATACAATTAATACATTATTAATTGATTAATACAGTTCTTACACTATTAAGGGAAAGATGTTTTGCCTGTCCCATAATGTAATAATGCAAACAGTTTTTATGTAACCTGTTAGATTATGAGCTCTAAAAATGCTCAAACCATTTTTTTCTTGTAGTGAATATAATACTGTAACAATTATTGCATTTATGGATTTTTCGGCTCTTTGTTTTGTATTGTTGAGCATGTTGTCCCGTTGTCAGTGTGCTCTGTTAAATCAGTGAACCTCATATTTGTACGGTTGAACAACAAACAGCAGAGGAATAAATGTTTTGTCCATCCTTAAGTTTGAACATGTTCTGAAAATGATAATGCCACTCTAAGTTCTAGTACACTATCATGCAATTATCTAGTTTTATTTTGAAATGTCTTCTCTTTTCTCTCCAATCATTTATTCCGTTGTGGTTAAATACGGTTGATATCCATTAAAAGTCCTATCTGTTTAAGAATTGCCATGACATTTAAATGTGGAAAAGAAAAAAATGAGGAAAAATACTTATTTAACAGCTTATGGTAAGGTTAGACATAAAGTTTAGATTAATATCTGTTAATTAGAGGCGAAAACAAACATTACATTTTAGTAGGGATTTCTTGGCTGTTAATCTAAGGTGCTAATAACTGTTATTCAGAGCCGTTGTGTGTAAATATATCAACTGAGAGCCGCTCACAGCTCTATTTACAGGGACATACTGTAGCATTGTTTAATGAAGAGCCTCTGCAATGGGAACGTTTTCAGAGCCGTTTCCAGGACGATGTCGTTCTAATCAGCTGTCAGCCTATCTTTCATTAGCAATGGGCTCACTGCCAGTTTCAAAGAGGAGCCTCTGTAGTCCCTTTAAATTATATTGTTGTGTAGTTATAAAATCTGCTGCTCTAATGATATTCCATCGTTAGCTTTAAATTCATTACTTCAACCCCGACGAACACTTTGTAATCCCCAAAGCATTTTCTGTTTGTCTTTCCGCTCACATATTGAAATGGTAATGTAATGATGGTAATACACATTTCTCTGACAAAGGAAATGTTTTGTTTGCTCAGAAACGATATTTGCCTCTGTATGATTTTACACAAATATCTCTCATTCTGTCACTTATGTCCTAATCCAAACAGAAATGAGTGATGTGTGTTTCACGCATTCCACTGCAGTGCTGTTTCATTAGCATACGTTAACGTCTAACTCTTATTATGCATTAAACACAGCCAGACTAGACATAACATTATTTGGACCTCATTGTTCTGATAACAGATTTGCAGAGGTGTAAAGAGTACTGATGTATCCTACTCAAGTAGAAGTACTGTTACTTGATTGATATTGTACTCAAGTACAAGTCATACATAAAATACTCAAGCACAAGTTAAAAGTAGCTCAAATAAATAATACTCAAAGTAGGCCTGGTCTGATAACAGAATTTGCTGGACGATATATTGTCCCACAAAGTATTGCGGATAAACAATATTATTGTCGACATTTTTTTTTTTAGACCAAATTAACCACTAATGTAATGATAACATATCATAATAATTCAAGTACACCCTTTCAAATGCAATCAACTTGTATTTCTTATTAGTATTTTTTACCATTGTAATTGAAATGTCAAGAACTTTTAAATATTTTAAACAAATAAAACAAAAAATTAAAATAAAATGGACTCTCAGCAATAAAATGCACTTCAATAAATATCACAAACAAAAACAATAAAAATAGACCCCGTCTCTCTTAAAAAAAAAAAAAAACACCTCAAATGCAAAACCACACACAACCAAAAGAATAAATAAAATGGTTTATCAAGTTTCTCTCAAAAACCAAAATTGCACTTGCAATAAATATGAAACATTGAGGCACAGAGGTATATAGTTGTACATTCCTTAACAGGTAACACTTCCAATCTAGTTAGAACCTTTGTAAACAAAAATGCTCGTGGCCCCGCCTTCCCCTGTTTCATTCTGTTCCGTTCTCATTCAGTCTTAAATCATACAGAATTGACCAAATAGTTTCTAGTTTACTCCGTTCATTCTGCTATGGAACAAATATGCAGGTGCTGAGGGTGAACCTCCTTGTCATATAGCCTGTTAGGAGGAGAAAGACGAGGAAAACAAAATACTTGTGGCGCGTTCACACCAAACGCATCGAAAGCCTGTGCGGCGGATTTTGATGTTTTTCGTGCAGCGAGAGCTTTTGACGCGCCTCCAATGCAGCCGATGCTGGAGTTGGGATTGTTGAACTTTTGGGGCATATCACGGCGCATTGACTAATCAGGAGCGTTCCCCAACCGTGACGTATTCAGAATGAGAAGAAGAAAAAAACACTAACCGGAGAGGGAAACAGATGGACAGGCACTCCTGGTCCTGGTAGGAGATGCGAGTGCCGATGCCGGTCAGCATGTTGTCAAACTGGGCGCAGAAGAGACGGAAGTAACACTGAAAGCGACTCTCGTCTGAGAGCAGCTCTGGTGAATCCAGAAACAGCGCTGAGGCGCAAATAAAGCCAAGCTACTCTCTGGATAATGTAGAGCCGATGAGCGGGAGTCGGAGTCAGCATGTTCAGCAAGGAACTGCAAACTTTACTCTCCATTCACCCACACTTCTCTGTAGCCCTCTAACATCACAGTGCATACACTGAGTCACACCAAAATACATCCGAATAGAAACACCGCCTTCTCAACACAATGTTCCCCACCACTTCACAGTCACTGGGTGAATTATAAACGTAACTAATCACCACAATATCATCCATTGTATGAACACCATCGGCAACAGGGAAGCCCCTCCCCTCAATGCACTGGGCGCGCATCCCCGACACTGGTGACAAGCGTCTGTATTCAATGAGCACAAGCGTCCAACTACGCGCGTGAGGCACGATTTTGATGTCCGAAACGCGTTTGGTGTGAACGTACCATTGGACTTAGCTTGGTTGCTAGCCCCGCTCAGCATCCCCACTTTTGCCACCAATCACACCGCTTACGTCTCCTCTGCTGGCGGACACCGCGGGTAAGAGGCTCTGCTGCTCCACAGGCCGCTGGGTGGAGTCAGCGTCGCAATTTGAAGCTACGTAGTAGGTCCAGAGTTCATGTCCAAACTATAACTGTTTGATTCACCTAAATCTGAGATTGACTGACTGAGTTATCTGCTGTTTAATATTCGTTGCTAACACTAGCCTCTGCAGCCGACAGGCGTGTCACCAAATACGCATGAATATGTCAATATACCGAGGCCAACAAACTTACCAAGTTCATTTTCATTTACCGTCCGAGTAATTGATTTATCAATTATCGGCCTAGGCCTAACTCAAAGTAAACGTTACTTTCATCCCTTATGTTTTTTTTCGTGGTAATAAATCTTGCCACGAGTTCCTTGCATTCAGTAAACATCTCATGTATAAATTTAAAAAGGAAGAGATAAAATCTCCCACAAATGAAACTTATTTTATTTACTTACTTATACTTGTACTTGAGTACAATCTAAATCAAGTAACAATACTTCTACTTGAGTAGGATATATCAATACTTTTTACACCTTAGAACTAAACAGGAAGAGACTAAATCTGGCACAACTTAATTTATTTTCCACAAAGGCATCTGTGTAAAATAAAAGGTTTGTCAAAATGTACATTTATTTTTTAAATAAAATAACACCAATGAATTCAATTCATAATAAAAAAAAATGTATCAGGCTCCAATTATAGATAAATTCATGAACTGTAAAACAGTGCCATGCCAAATGTGCCACGTGAGTAACAACATAATAGGTAGAAACCACAACCTGAACTGATGAAAGTGGCTATGCATTGATAAGAAATGGCACGACTAAGAACATACTGAAAATAACCAGTATTCAGTGCTGTTTTGGTGCGATGTATTAGGTTTAATCTGATGTAATGCATTTAATTGTTGTCTGGTCATTTAATTTTTTTGTAGTTTCACAATGTCCGTTGATCTTTTTAAAACAAAAATATAATAATTTACTTAGTAATGGTTGGGTGTAGAAATATAACAAATTGCTTTCATTACAAGTACAAGTAAAATGACTGATTTAGAAATATAGTAAAAAAATACAAGTACCCATAAAAGCAACTCAGTTACAGTGACATGCTTACTTATAATCTGTTACTTTCACCCCTGCAGATTTCACACCACATCAGTGTGAGAAGGTGAAAAATGTGCTTCCTCTTGGGTTTCCGCTCTGATTTTTCTGCAGCCAACCTTCATAACTTGAGCTTTTCATATTCGCTGTCAACTCTGCGCCCACTCCATGTTCATAAAGTGATCACTGTGTCCATTCAACACTGGAATTTCTGTGCAACAGCCTCTCCTCTGGTGTGAGAGCCCCCTTGAAAGGCATTGATATTGTCTGTGTTAAATGCCATTGCCTGCGATGAATGGAGGTATTAGTGTAACTTGGCATGAGGGTTTCTACTGAGATGTTGAGTTTGACACGTGGTTCGAGCCTATGAAGTGAACCCAGGGTTCTCACCAGCACTGTTGAGCGTAGTCCTCCTACGCTGTGTTTTCATCAGCGTAGGGGGGCTTTTCTGTAGAGGTCGACCGATATATCGGCTGGCACTTTAGAGTAGCCATTAAAGGAAAAAAGGAAGAACATTAAAAAAATCCATTCAGATGTATGAATATACAACAAAAAAAAAAGTAATAATAGCATGTGCATGGGAGAGAGATAGAAGCCAATAGGATTACCCCCAACTTCCACTGGACGCGGCTCCGCTGTGTTACGTCACCGCCGCGCCACCAGAGCTGATAGGTTTCCACTTAAGTCTGTGTTAATTTCTACCGGGTCCGCTGCGCTGCGTGTCTGCTCTTTCCCAGCTGCCGTAGTCCGGTGCCCTCCACCATATATACGCAGGGCTTCTAGTTCTGGTGGACACTCATCAATCAGCACAGAGCAAATGAAGCTAAACAGGAAATTAACCACATACTCTGCAATAAAATATCCTGTTACTTTTCAAAATAAAACACTTCAGATTATTTTTCAGGTAACTACATCACCAAAACGTCATAATGTGTAAAAACAAATTCACATCCACTATATTGATTCCTCTCATACTGTAACTGCACTGTAAACTGCAGCAACTTTGATTTAGTTCATGTTTTACTGGTGCAGTTTTATCTCTTCTCTGTTGGCTGTTGATAGAAAATGTGGCTGTGATAAATCCAGAGAGTCCTTGTTCTCCTTTGTTAGGAACACTGACCTGTTTATCTGTTTACTGTTGCATGTGTAACACATACAGTTCACTGCATTCTCGTGTGATTATATAAATATATATAAACTCCTCTGTCTCGTGACGTCACAGTCGTCCAACCGGAGTGCACCGTGACGCAGTCAAAACACAACCGGTGGGGATTACCGGACGGCGGACAGCAAGGCAAAACCGAATCGGTGCTGTGGTGTAGCGGCGACGTATCCAGTGGAAACCCCCAGTCACAAATAAAAATCAATATTATTTATTACCATGTGGTTGTGTGCTTTATTCTGTGGTGATCTGTTTGTCTTTGATACTTGAAGTCAAAGACAAACAGCAATTTGCACTGAAACCACTTGTCAGGTTACTGTTTAATTGCATATTTAATAATATTTTGTGAATTTCATTACTAGAGACTTTAAGTTAAGAAAGAAGCTTGAAATAGTTTTAACTGACTACTTGTACATTGCACATTGTATATTGTTGTTGTGCTTTACTGCTTTGTTTTACTTTTACTTTGTGTACAGGAATATTTAATGTTCAATAAATGTTGAGAGTTCTTTTGGTGTATTTAATTTAATTTCTAATATATACATTTATATCAGACGAGTGTTTCAATTGTCTTTCATAATCAGTGTGCTTTAAAAAAATGTATATCGGCTTCCAAAATTGGCTTTAGATATCCGCCATCGGCTGAATTATTTTTTTTTAAATCTGTATCTGCATCGGCCTTTGAAAATCCCATATCGGTTGACCTCAACTTTTCGGTTGTTTTTTCATTTTTTAATCAGTCCCGTCTTGATTGTTGTTGCACCCTTGACGTGCCCGTATTGTTTAAACTTTCTTTTTAATCTGCATACCCGCACAACACATACATCAGCTGTTGCAGAGTCTAAAATTTAAACACATAAGTATGATTTTATGATTGTAATCTATCTCACAATTCAAAATAAAGGGTAACAATGTTTTTTTTTATTTTCTATAATGTAAATTTAACAAAAATTGCCGGTCCAATGAAGATTTTTCTTAATGGTTTTTTATTTTTTGTGTTTTTGTTGTTTTATAGATTCTTCGCTGCTTTTGTAGTCATTTTGTGTATTTTTGTGTGTTTACTTTGGGGGCCGTCTGCAATAGACACTGGAAAAAATGTACCCTAACCCTATGTCATTAACGTGGCGTTTTTCCCCCCCAATCGTGTTTACTGTGAAGTTGGTCTTAAATTGAATTTCAAATGGCAATAAAAAGTCTTAAAAAAGTCTTGAATTTATTATGACTGAAACTGTAGGAACCCTGATACAGTGTGAGTATTTATTAGTGGAGGACCTACTGTATAGCAAGCATGAGTAACTCTCTTACTTCATTCAGAGGCTTATACATTTTGATGTGCCCGGACCCCCCTATAACACTCCCCCTACGCTGTAAAAATCTCCTGGTGAGAACCCTGTATGAACCTTTCTGTAGCTTAGTTTGTGTGACGCATTGAATGTAGACGTGACTTAATGTGTGTGAATAGATAGATTGGTGTTGGTAGTGAAGCTCAAAAAGGATAATTGGAGCCTCATTTTAACAGGACCTGTCGAACAGACCCCCGAGCACCTCATTTTGTGAGCACTGATTGATTTGCGGTTAATGAAGACATCTCAGTAGTTGCACGCTGGCGTTTTGTGCACAAGGTGTCTGTTTTTTTTACTACAACAGCACATCTCTGATGAGCGCTGAGGAAGTCCTTGGTGTAGTGTGTGTCAGTGGCAGAATGCTCCAGCAGGATAAACCTCTTCAGGATGTGAGCTCATAAAAGAGCGCAGGGTGAATGTAATGAACTCTCAGCCCATTACACTGATCTAAGCACATTTGACATGTCTTCAGGGAGCCAGAGATGGACTCTGGAGCTGGAGCGGCACAGAGGCAGATGGGATGGATGAATTGTAGGGGGATGTTTTCTCTCTTGGGTCTTGTATGCTAATTCAATACAGTTGATATGAGAATGGAGGACAGTATTTTGATGCTTTGTGTCTTTACCAGCATTGTTGCACTTTAAAATATTTTGAAATAAAAATGTCTGAATGCTTCATTAATTCATTTAAAAGCAAAGATTATTTTTGCTTGACTTTGCACCCGAATGCTCCCCCTTTCTTTGCTGCCTGACTTATCTACTGCTGCCACCTGCCAGCCACCCTTTTAATATATCCAAAGGTGTCGGATTTGTATATGAGATTAATCTTTTTTTTACGTTCTCAACAATAATGACCCAACTTTATTGCTTTAAAAAAAAAAAGTAATCCGTAGGTTTTCATTTTTGGGTCTTTTGGCAAAAGGAAGAGTTCCCTTGGTAACGGTTTGCAGGTGAAGACTGATGCTGTCCTAGACCCTGTCGGGATTACACCAAAAACAGTTGGAAGGAGATGATAACTGCTTTACAAACCAAAAGCATGAAGAACAGTTAAGGGAGCTGTTGAAGAAAAATCTCTGAAAGCTTGTGGCCATAAGCAAAATATGAATAAAGACAAGAAAAATTTTGTTTAAAAAACAAAACAAAAAATCTAATCAAAGATTGGGTTGTAACGATGCTCTTAACTAAATTTCAATACATAGAGATCATATTTTAGAGGAAAAAAAACAGATCAGTCAAAATATGGATTGTTATTCTTTTATTCAAATTGTCAAAAAGAAATTAACTAATATATTTACTTCTTATAACCTATTTACAAACCATTTAACCTATTTAAAAAACTTGTAAAATCATAAATACAGTGAAAAAGCATTTTTTTTAAGTGCAGCTTATGTTCCAGCCTTGGAATTTACATGTTTTTCATAAAGAATTATCTTTCTTTGTATTTTTTTTTTTTATATAATTTTGTCTCATTTTGCGTGTGTTTTTTTTGTTGGTGTTTTGCATGTTCATTTTAAGGGGCCACACTAAAGTAGAGCTCGGGCTGCATGTGGCCCCCGGGCCACCATTTGCCCATGTCTGCCGCAGAGAAACAAATTTTCTAGACATTTCCATGGTAATGAATAGCCATCGTAATATTTTTACCTCTGTAGTGCATCGTCTCAAAATGAGCCTCATCCCTGTGCATGTGAGACTCATTTTCCCTATTCTTCTCTGTATCCTTTTGTCTGCTGCTGTTTTCCTCTCATGGAAGCAGTTTTGTGGTCCAGCCAGCCACTGGATCGATACCCAAGGACCGGGGCCGTCCAGTCTCGTAATGACGCACGAGAAAGGCAGGCACATTAACAAACGCTTGCTCACACACCCACCTGGCTCCTCTGCTCGCCCAGCCATTATTCCCCCTCTCCACATTCCAATGCATAATGGATACAGAGAAAGAGAATGGATGCATGGCAAGATGACAGGTTGTGTGTCTGCGTACGTGTCGTCAGTTGATGATATGCATATGCTTTCTGTACTCATGTGTATGCATTATGCATTTTGGTGTATCGTAGCCTGAGCACTGGCTGATGGATGCCGATCTGTTCTATAAGCAGCCTGATGGGGTTTCTCCACAGCTCTCATATGTCTGTGAGGTCAAGTGTATTTGCCAAGGAATGGCCTTTTTTTTATAAGCCTCTGTTTATGGGCTCTAAGAGGCCATTGCTTCCCAATAATTGGCGCCTGGAAAAGATGAAGCGCTGCTGATTGGGACAGAGATGGCAGAGGAACAGCTAAAGGAAAAACATCTGGAGAAAAAAGAAAAGTAGACGATAAAGAAAGGATTTGATAGGAAGGAAAAATGTTTACAGGAGGGGCTGTCGAAGGATGGACAAAGAACAAAACCTGGGAGAAAAATAAAGTCATGATTAAAAAAGACTAATATATTTTGGCAATTTAAAGATAAAAATAAAATGTCTGGTCATTTTCAGAAAAGGGATATAAGAGTTGTAACTAAGGGTGTAAGAAAAAAATTAATTCTGCAATATGTCGCAATATTTCATCGTGCGATTATTGTATTGATCCAAAAAAATATCCAAACCGATTATTTTAATCATGTTTTTTAATTAAAAAAAAACATTAAATTGTGCTAGCATATGTACAGCACGTAAACGCCGGGTCACTAGGTGTCAGTGAACCACATCAGACGTTGTTAAACTACCTGCATCCTCAATGCATTTTAGCTTGGAAGTTAATTGCACTTTTATAGATGTATACGGTTATTTTTTTTAAAAAGAATTTTAAAAATTAATGGTAGAAGCAAAAGTTGAACTTTTTTGAAAAATTTAATTTGACTGTTTAATAAAAAATACCACTTGTTTTTAATATTGGTACTTGAATTAAAGTTAGTTACTATTTAATTGTTCTTTTTTTTTTGAAAAGCGCTATATAATACTGACATATTATTATTATTATTGTTATTGTTATTTCATACCATTTTGTACTTGTAATGGTGAAATTTGTAATTATTGATATTGTGACAGCGTGATGTTTTTCATATTGTTTAGTATCGGGACATATCGTATCGTCAGATTCATCGCAATGCACATCACTAGTTGGAATGGATGTATAACAACTTCATCTCATATTGTCTTGTGTTGTACTTTTTCCTCAGTCATCCTGAGTCCATTTGGTCTGAATGGGACCCTCACAGGCCAGTCGTTTAAGATGTCAGACCCACCCACCCAGAAGCTGATCGATGAGTGGAACCAGTTCTATCCCATTAGTCCCAGTGCCAAGCAGGGTGTGCCCGAGGAGAGGGGGGAAGACATGGAATGGGAGGATGACTCTCTGGCATGTGTGGAAGTCCTCGTTGGTCAGTAGTTGTGTTTTTTTAGCACAATTTTTACCTTGATTCCTGAACACTTACACCTGGTCTGTGTCTGTGTGTGTGTTACAGGTGGTGTGCGTATGGTCTACCCTGCCTGCCTGGTACTGGTACCTCAGTCAGACATCCCTGTTGTGGCCCCTGTGGGGTCCTCCCACTGCACTGCCGTCTACTCTGGTGCCCACCAAGTGCCTGCTTCCCAGCGAGAACCCGCCATGTCTTTAGTGACTCTCACCCCTCCAACATCTCCTGAAGAAGCGCAGACGGGTACGACACCTTTATGCAATTCAGATGTGTTGTGCAGACCAGCCGTTCTCAACATGTTAAGCCCGGGACCCCCAAAATAAAGGTGCCAGAGACCAGGGACCCCCACTGTTCCTGAAGGTGGTTGAACACAGACAAAGTGTCAATATTGTCTTAAAAGTGGCAAAAAAAATAAGTAGGAACAATTAGTTTTATCTGGCAAATAATGGGCATGACAAATCGTGAATGTGGTTAAATTGGCCAAAATCAGCATCAAATATAGTGAAAAGAGGTTAAAAGTGACAATAAGTGGTTAACATATGTTACATTAGGTGAGAAAAGTGGTGGAAAGGTTTATAAGTGCTAAAAATGTCTTGAAAGTGAAAAAAATGTGCAGAAAAGGCATTGAAATTTGATAGAGAAGTGGTAGAAATGGGAGTAATGTAACAAAAATATGTCAAGAAAAAGTGATGAAAATAAGTTATTATATGGTATGTTTAGTGAAGATGCAGAAAAAGGGTAAAAAACAAAAAAAAAAGTGCTCAAATTGTTCAAAAAATATTCTTAGTTTCTTGAAGGCATCTAACAACCCCCTCCCAGTGTCTCACGACCCCAAGGTTGAGAACCCCTGCAGCATTTTGTGAAACGGTTTTTAACCTGTTGCTGCTTCCTGTTTCCTGTCCCCAGTGGACTCTCACTCAGCCCAGAAGTGGGTGAAGATGCCTTCATCCACTGATGCTTTCAGCGTGGACACAACCAACCACCACGGAGGAAAGATTCCACGTCGGCTCGCCAGTCAGGTGGTGGAGCATGTGTGGCAAGAGTGCAATATCAACCGAGCTCAGAACAAGTGAGTCACATGCTTTCTGTATTATAGCAGTATCTGTGGTCATAATAATCATCATACTGTAGATACATTAGTTACTGTATATCTGCTGCGCAGCAATGGTCGGTGCCAGGCCATTTTAGCCAAAACAAGACCACAGCTGTTTGCGTGTAAAGGCAGATTTTAAGCGTAATACCAGCAAGATTTTATTAATCTTCTGTTTGAATGATATGTTAAGCTTTAATTTATTCAGACAACTACTTTTCAGGAAATTTACTTTGAACACCTGACATGTTTTAACTGTGAACTGCCAGTCGTGGTCAGAGGCGTCTGCTGATTGCTTTGATGTTTCCTTTTAAGTTTCTTTGACCTCCGTATAATAATTCCAGCACGATTCTTTTTGGAATCAGTTGTCGGAATAAATGAAACCATAACATATTCGATTTCAAACAGCTGTCAGAATTTCAGGTATTCACACAAAAATCTGAAAATACACCACATCTCATCTGAACAGCATGGAGATGTTGGTCATTTATTTTTAACAATGATTTATCGGCTCCATAATTCATAATTTCATTGAATCCAATTGTTCTAAATTGTGTAAAAATTTTTTTTAAAAAAGTAAATAAATAATTTTTTTGAATTAAAGTTCTGATAATTTCCAAACATTATCTACTATGACTCAAATATTTTTTCAATGAACATTGAAAATGTATTCATGCAAGTCATCTGCTGTCAATCGCAGTTTGGCTGAAAAAAGTCACACTGTATTGGCCGCATCTTCAAATTTAAAACCACTTAAAACTAAAAATACGGTCGTTGCCTGGAATTTGGTTTCTCACCAATTTAGAAACTATAGTTGTTCTGTAACGTGTTGTCGTTTTGTGTGTTTTTGTGTCTGTCTTTGTTGTCATTTTATGTTTTATGAGTCATTTTGTGTATTTTTGGAATTTTTTGTGTGTTTTCCTTACAAACTCTTGAATTACAATTTCGGGGAATTTGCTTTGGGGGCTGCAAAAAATTAGACTCAGGGCCACATGTGGTTCCCGGGCCGACAGTTGCCCATGTTTGTTGTAATGTGTGTTTAATGTATACATGTCAAAGGCAATAAATACATGTTTTAAAAAATAAATGATTTAGTAACAGATGTCTTCTGCCTATTCTATGTCTAACTGAAGCCATGTTTAAGTCCTAAGTTTAATATTTTGACATGGTATAATAATAATCTATATCTGTTTAATATCTGTTTACTTGTGTATCCATAATGTGTGTTTGATTCACTCTAACTTATTCAGAATATTCTAATAACAATTGCCTTCTCATTATCCTCAGTTTGAAACATTTCTGCATGTCTCTTTTTTTTATCCAGGAGGAAATTCTCCGCTGCCACCAACGGGAGCTGTGAGGACGAACTCAGTGAGAAAATGGGAGCCTGGGATTTTGTGGAGCCTTCACAGAGGTCGTACTGCAGCTGTTCAAGGTCAGTTGTTTTCCATTGTGTGCTCGGCCGTGTACAGGTTTCGCTCCAACCCCAGGTTGTCTTTCATAGTTATACACAGGTAGAGACAAGAACACACAAGTGTTGTTTCCTGGACTTCATTTTGTCGTGTTAACACTACGCTCTAACACCTAATTTCATTTGTATATATTTTTTTCATCTTCACCAAGTGCCTAAAGGCTTCAAACCTCAAAAAAATGGATATATTATTAATTAGAGGGCAGCTTTGTCGGGTCAGGCAGTGGTATCTTTGGATAAATTGCTGTGAAACGAATTAAAAATCAGTCGGTGTAATATATATTTAACATTTAAGCTGATACGATCCAGTGATTAAACTGATTCAGAATATACATCCATGCTTTGTTTAACAATAGCTCTCAGAGAGGGAAAACCTCCACCAAGCACCAAATCTCCTGTTTGCCAGATAGTGGCAGTTATCTGGATCAGTGATTCTGATCATGGTACCATGTGATCATTCACACTTTAAAGGCTTGGAAGAGCCATCAGAGGACCGTAGCTTTGGGGGTGAGTAATATCATTTTTGAAAAAAAAAATATATATATACAGTATATAACCCATGATTTGATGTATTTATTTTTGAACATGTAAAAACAATACAGGAATTTCACATAGCAAATGAATTTCCAAAGCAAGTCAAAAACACAAAGTAAGAGGATTTCAATAAAACATTTACATGTTCAATAAAGGAGAACGCGAGAAGAAGTCTGGCTTACTGGTATTTGATCTTACCCCTCTTTTAACCAGTATAACCAATTTATCTATAAGCTACTTATATATACATACACATATATGCGCTTATACAAATATATATATATATATATATATATACACCTATAAATTATACATTTGAACACAATCATAATCATATTAATAAAGGTGGAGACTTCACCCCTCTTTTGTACATAAAACCAAATTTCTATACATTACTATCCCCATACCGATACCATATCTTTTACATTATTCATATTATTCGCTGCGTTATATAGTTCCTACTATGTTTCCAGTTCTTCTCTTGCTCCTTTTTCTTTTCTTTTTTTCTTTTTCTCTTATTTTCTCTTTCTCTTTCTTTCTTCATTTTAATATTGATTATAGTCTGGATAAGTTATACCTGATTTTGGATTTAAATGATTTGTTAGACTGCATTTCTTTTTTTAATGTTTGACTAATCTAAAGACATCTGTCACCTGTCCAATGAGACAGAATTATCCAATGAGGACATTAGTGTGTGAGCGTTGAACCCAGACCACATACTGTACGTCTGTAGATGTGTTCACTGGGGAATCCTGTGGAGATGAGTGCTGACTTCCACATCTAATGAAAGCAGCATAGATTTCCTGCATGTAAATTTGCTGGAAGACACCCTTTAGCGCCACAGAAATGAGAAGCTGGCATTAATTGCTATTGGCTGTGTTTTGTGTATTGAAAGCCTTTGTGTGTCCACTTAGGTTTACTCGTAATTGTCACTGCTTGCGAGTGCAGCACTCATTAAATAAGAAAAGTTTTCCAATCTGTCACAGCAGCAGCAGGATGCAGGAACACACACAGGAAATGCAGGAGATATACTGACCCTGACTGTCACGTATCTACATAGTGTGGGTTTGTGCTTCAGTTGTCATACGATCCAACGGAAGCAGGATAATAAGTAACCTGCTGAGCACACTTACAGTCATGGACGAAAGTATTGGGAATTTTTCCAGAAAATGCACCATTTATCTCAAAAATAGTTGCAATTACAATTTTTTTTTATATACACGTTTATTTACCTTATGTGCATTGAAAAAAACACAAAAAAGCCGAAGTAAAAAGCCAAAATGTACATCATTTTACCGGTACATAAAATTACACATTGCATTCTTTCGTCAATTGGTCCATGGGTTATAAACTTCTTGATGATATTACCCACAGTGAAGATCTCTGGAGATGATCTTGTAACCTTTAGATTGTTCATATTTTTCCACAACTTTGCTTCTGAAGTCCTTAGACCATGGGTCACAAAACATTCCTGAACCTGTGAGCTACTTCATAGGTACTGAATAGTCCAAAGCCCTACCAGTTAGAAAAGCACTTCTTAAACACTAAAATGTCGCGGTTTCACTTTAATTAGAGGGTCAGATAATGAGGAAGGCTAGCAGTAACTTAACTATGGTAGGAAATGTTCAGGTTTCAACATGAAACACTGTATTTCTCCTAATTTATCTAATTGTTTCTTTTCCATTACATTTCATAGATGTTCCTGTTTTACTAGCCACTAACAAACAACTTTTAACTAATCGTGAAACATGTCAAATTTAGCAATTGTCATATTCTATGAAAATCCACCTTGCGTTTTTGAAAATACATCATCTTACCAGTATATATAACATACCACTGACTATGCAACTAATCCCTGCAACACTTAAAATGTTTCAGTGAAAATAAACATTTAAAGATGGTTTATTTACTACTAAAGCTTAATTAGCAGTATTTAACTCTACTGAGTACTAGGGGTGGGAACCTATGGGTACCCCTTGATACAAAGCTCACGATAACGGATTATCTCACGATATGACGATACTGCGATTATCGATATATTGGTCATAAATCAATCTACAATAATCTATGACATAACAAGAAAAAAAAAGATTAAGTGAAAAAATTAAATTTCTGAAAGACAAAAAATTGAAAAAGCGTCCTATGAACAGTGACACTAAGTCACTGTAAATAAGTGTCAACATACCAATGTAAACGAATAACTATCTCCAATAGTGCTTTCTGTAAACATAAAATAGGGTCTTTCTAACCAGTGACATCATTATAGTGCAAAATATTAGTTCCTTCAACAAACAGTGACAAAATTTATGTGAAGACGTACCTGCACATTTTAGTGAAAAAGCAGAAAAGGTTTTTTAAAAAAAAAAAAAACAATACTTAGCGCGAACATATTGATAATCGTTCGTGCGAAAAAAATATTGTGATATATCGCCGTGTCGAGAAAGATTTTAGATGCAGCTCACTGGGGACAAGAGCTCCTGAGGGCCTCTTACATGGTCCATGCGGGCTACCTGGTGCCCACGGGCATCGTGTTGGTGACCCCTGCCTTAGACAGTTCTCAGCTCTTCTTTCTCTTCTCCATGCTTGGTGTGACACACACAGACAAACAACACAAAGGTGGTTTCTGGTGGGATTTCTATATTGCCACCACCTGTTACTGTTTAAACAAGCATCACATGCTGGAAATAAAATGATTTACACACAGTTTTAAAAGGGTGCCAACAATTTTGTCTGGTCCATTTTTACATTTAGTTTTAAATTGTGTACATTTTGGCTTTTTCCGTCAGCTTTTTTGTGTTTTTTCAATGCACATAAAGGAAATGAACACATGTATTCTGCGAGAAATGGTGTGTTTGCGAGAAAAATACCTGGGGTGCCAATACTTTAGTCCATGAGACAAGAACAGTGAAAGAATGTTTTATTCCCCCCCCGCCACAAAGTGGAAGAGGGATTTAGGTTTGAGCTCTGTCCATCTGTGCGTCCGTGCGTCCATCCATTCGAGTTAAAGGGGACAGCTTTTCTTAGAAACCATTTAAGATAGTTAATAATTTTATATATTGATGTGATGATATTTTCTTATGTGTACATCTAAGTTCTAAGATTTAGGACATTTAGGAAAAGGTTATGAGTTATAATGAGAAATAAGTTGTGGCGGGGGATGTTGATGACTATCTTCTTGTTTTTATTGAATTGGAGTCGAATTGAAAAAGATAATAACATGCTTTAAAAAAAAACATCAAAATATTCCTTTGTGCATTTAATGCTGCATTTGGTGAAGATGGTTTTTATTGATTAACATTTTTACATCAAATGTTGTCTGATTGATCCAAAAAAGACTTTCAAGGCAGGTAATGGTTTTAACTGATGTTTCCTAGAAAGAGCAGCTGTGAATGTTTCCAGGAAGGCTTTTTGTACTTTGATAGATCCTCTCTCATCGCTGACGTTCTGCTTGGTGTCTCATACTTTTGTGTTCATCCTTTTTTGCTGCAGATTCAAATCAATGAAGCAGAGGCCAGGCAGCACTCCAGGCCAGACTCAGTCCACCTGCCAATCCTCCCAGCAACCGACCAAGCACAAAACAGGGGGAGAGAAACCAGAGAAAGGCGACAAGCAGCAGAAACGACCGCAGACACCCTTCCATCATCGCACCCCGACCTGTGACGAAGCCCCCATGGAGACAGAGACCACTGCAGGGCAGAGGTTGGTCATGAGGGGTCAGGATGGAGGAAGGTTCCCCACTCTTCACTCCACAGACGTTTCATCCATTCAGAAAACTCCCCAGCTTCATGGTTCAGGGGTCAGCACTGGCTCGTTGGAAGCGGCCAACTCCCCCCAACCACCACCACTTAGCCCTCATCCCTGCGAACGTGGCGATGAGTCGGGGGAAAGCACGAAGAACCCGTCAACCCCTAACAGCCAACACTTTTACCAGCCGCCCCCAGAGCCCTGCCTCGTTGGGGTAAAGAATGGCGGCGAGGACTCCGGAGGGCCAAAGAGCCTGAATCAGCACTACCACTCGCACCATCCTGGACTGTCAGCCTACTCCGATCCTCCAGAGCCGACCGTGTACGTGGGCGCGGCCATCCACCTGGATGACGACGGCTCCCACGCACCATGGAGGTTATTTAACCTCCCCCGTAGGAAAGAAGCCGAGATGCTCACGCCTCTGCTGCCCGGGGACAAGCTGAGGGAGGAGGCCCTGGCATCACAGGACAACCTGGTGTCAGTCACAGAGTAAGTTACACCTGACCATCGCTTTCTTTGGCCTCACAAAGGCATCACTAGGGTCAGGGTCAATTACATTTTTTATTACAATTGCGTTTTCAATTATCTATGTTCAATTACAGCTCAGTTTTGATTACAGTAACTGGCCTTTTTCCCAATTACAACTAAAATTACAATTATTATTTTTCCCCTGTAAATTAATTACAATTATGTTGTCAATTACTGAAGTTCAAATTCAATTAATCACAATTACTGAGACTGAAATAAATAACCCCATAAAACGTAGCCTTCCTCTTGTGTTAGCTATTTGTTAGCATCTCTTATAATAACGGGTCAGTTTTGACGCATGTCTTAAATCAACTGTAAAATACACTAAAAAATCTTATCTATAATCTATATTGTTTTTCATCTCTTGGTTATCTTGTTAAGGTGCATTCACACCGAACGCGATTCTGACAAATAGATTACATTAAAAATCAATGTAAATGACGCAACGTCAAGCAACCTCCCTTCAAGCGACGCAACTTACGTGATTCCAGCGTCTCAATCGCGTGATCTGAGTCACTGGAAGTCGCTCAATGTTTTAAAAAAAATGTGAACCTTTCAAGTGACTTTAAGTGACTCTGTGTTACGACATCCAATCGGCGACGAGTTTGTCCCCACATCACTCCCCCGGTCGTCACGTCCCTGGGGTAGATGAAGTGAACAGTGAAGCGAGCAAAAAGCGTCACAATGTCAAGTGCCTCATCACAGGTGATTTAAGCAACCGTAGTCACTGAAGTCACTTTTGCAGTGAAAACATCTTTAGGGTTGGAATTAATGTTTTTGGTGCGGGCGTCTGAGCTTTTTTTCTGTCAATATAACTCTCGATTACATTTTTTTTTTTAAATGGTAAAATGATCCTCAAGAGAACTGACAGGTAAACTTGATATGAAACATATTTTAATAATTATTAACTACATACAGTATGTGTAAGCCATAGAACTGTAACATGGTTCCCCAGGTTTGTGTTTATTGAAATTGTAATTGAGTTTTTATATCATTTCCATGACAATTACAATTACAAAGCAAATGTTCAATTCAAGTCAATTACAATTCAACTGCGGTTTGAAAAGCAACAGATTTTTTTTTAAATTACAATTATGTCACATCTGCAATGTACCATCAAT
Source organism: Gouania willdenowi (assembly GCF_900634775.1). NCBI lineage: Eukaryota > Metazoa > Chordata > Actinopteri > Blenniiformes > Gobiesocidae > Gouania > Gouania willdenowi. The sequence goes on along the minus strand of NC_041057.1, from coordinate 29,332,985 downwards.
TACAAGATTACAATTATAAATGACCTAACCATTGCTTTCTTTGGGCTCACAAAGGCATCATGGGGTCAAGTCCCTAACACGCTGCGTAGCTTTGATCATTTTCAGTAGATCAGGACAAACTGTCTTGAAAGACTAATGATGTAAGAGCAGTACATGTACACACACACACAAGCTCAGAACGCTTAGCCGCACACAGCATGTTAATCTCTTGCCATGTGCCCTTTTGGCGTCATACACCATCAACATGCAGGTCCAGTGCGATTCATTGACTAGTGCACGTAGATGTGCTGTGGACACCTGGGGATTGAAGGGAGAAGGAGTAATAATATAATCAGATAAAGATAACAGAGCTCAAACTGATGCTTGTTGCTCATCTAACCCAGGGTATCCACTGGATACGTCTCAGCTGTCCACCCTCCGGCAATCCCCACCGGTTGCGTTTTAAGTGCGCCACGGTGCAGTCCGGTTGACGTCACGAGACAGAAGAGTTGTCGCGACATTTACATAATCGCGCGAGAACGCAGTTAAAGGAAGTGTTGTAAACATATTTTTTTTTTCAAATAGTGAATAACAATGACATATACATTAATAAAGTGCAGCAATATTCACAAACAAGTACAGATACAGACAGGCATGTATGTGGTTAATAGAGCCAGGGGTATAGATTGAATGACATATATAAGTAGAGAAAAAATAAAAAGTGAGAGAAAGGAGAGGAAACATAAATTAATAAAGATAAATAAATAACGATAAAGGGGTGACAGGGAAACGCATCAACACTTTTCAGACATATATGTATATATTACATTTAGTTTCACAGGTTTTTTGTTTGTTACATGTTTTAAGGTATTAAAATATAAAGTTTACCTTTTGTTTAGCTACAGCCAACAGAGAAGAGATAATATGATGAAATATTATCTGGGGTGTTATATTTTGAAAAGTAACCGGATGTTTTAATGTTTAGTATGTGGTTAAGTTCCTGTTTCACTGTATTTGCTCTGTGCTGAGTTGTTGCGTCCTGCGTATCTCTGCCGGAGGGCTCCAGACTGTTGGAGCTGGGACGGAGCAGATATGCAGCGCAGCGGAAATTAACACATAAACTAAAGTGTGAACCTATCAGCTCTGGTGGCGTGGTGGACACGTAACGCAGCGGAAATTGGGGTAACTGTCAGTCCATCAGTCACCATCTGACATCTGACTGTTGTCCACTGTGAAGCCAGGCTGGTGTGACCAGTGGAATGTACCATAGAATGGCTGCACTGGGAATTAGCAGCAGCGTTATGCAATCCCTAGAGGCCGTCCGCTTGGATGGCCTATTCTAGTTTGCTGTAATCCCCTCCACCCCCCCAGCCACGGCTCTGAATGGTGTTTAATCTCCAGCCTGGGCCGCCACGCGTCATCGCCTTGCATCAGAGCTCCAACATGATGGGAGAGCAGCAGTGCAGAGGAATGTTGAGGTCAAAGCAGGCCTGGGAAATATTGGTGAAAGATGTCATCACAACTTTTCTAGAACATTTTATATTCTATTTATTTACCAATTAAAAAACAACAAAGCAATAAAATAGCTATAATCAGTTTCACTTACCACTCTAATGAATTTAGGTCTGTTGGTCAAATGTTTCTGTGATGAGACAAAGTATCTTATCTTAGAGATGGGACACTTTTATTACAGTGGGAGCTACAAAATCGTGATTGTCTGATCTGTGGGACACATTGTCAACATTCATGTCTACAATTAGAATAATGGCTGATCTAAGCATTAACCAGAAATAACAGAGTTAAATCTGTTTTTCTGTCATATTTGTGTGTTTTTGGAGGAATTTTGTATGTTTTTGTTTTGTTGTAATTTTGGATTTATTTACAGCCATTCTGCATATTTCTAATGTAGTGTCTTGCCCTACTAGTCTTTTTGAGTGTATTAAGTTGTTGTCATTTTGTGTTTTTAGAGTTATTTTTGAGTGTTTCCTTACCTGCTGTGCCTCATTTAGAAAGAGTGCAGCGCAAATCGGTTCGCATTCAAACGTGGTTCAGTCTGGACTATTTAAATGACATGGAGATTGCAGGAGAGCTGAGTGGGAGAAATTGCTAAATTAGATTTGAAGCCATTGAATTGGGAGTGGCAGCCCAATGAAGCAGCAGATGCATGTTCGCTCTCTGCTCTGAGCCGATAACTGCCCATATACTTTATTTAGGCGAACGCACTAGAGTCACTGTGCACGCTATGTTTGGCTTTTGACAGCCTTTTGCGTGGGGTTTGCATTGTTTATAAGGGTGCGTAGTGACGTTTGCACACGTTTTTACAGGTGCAAAGCTTTTTCAACATATGAACATTCACACGGGGTAGAAAAACAAACACTTTAAAGCTGTAGTTTGTAAGTTTTTTTTTTTTACATCATTTGGTCAAAAATCCATTATCATCTGGTTTTTTAAATGAAGTTTATAAACACAGGAGTGTGACACTCCTAGAATCTGTATGTCAGCCATTCTGAGATTTTTCTACAAACACGTGTGCTGTTTTGGCCATTTCATTTGGATTCACGGACCATCAGTAGTAAACGTGCATTTGTGGAAATTCCAGCAGAAGTTCCTATAACAGCGTAAGGCACAACAGTTACACAGCAAATCAAGCAGAAAAAGGCAGACCGAGGTGGAGAAGCAACAGAATAAAGTCCCAAACACTGAGGAGGAACACATCGCTTTCGCTTTGCATCCTCGCGGACCTCCATGAGTGGGCAGGGTCTGCCGCACACACACACTGGCTTCAGAGGGAGAATGAGAACAGACGCGATAAATTGCATGTAAACCTAAGAGAAGCTTATTCAAGGAGATTTAATTTTACAGTCTGAATGCGGCTGTCGCTCAGTCTGCTGGGATCACAGCCCCCTTTGTGTGTGCTTGTGGTGGGGACGAGCTGGTGGCAGCAGCTCGGGACAGTAACTACAGAGTAATACGTGCATTCATGTTAGAGTCTCTAAAACACCAGAAAAATCTCTACTAACTCAAGATAACGTCCTAACATTTAGGTTGAGTTTTGGTTTCAGTTTCAAAACGAAAAGGATAGAGGATTCTACAAACTGCAGCTTTAAGGTTTCTTTGTGTTGTCTGATTAAAAGGTGCATCGGGAAATGGTGCACAGAGGTCATATTGAATGGCAGTCATGTTCAGAGGATGCTCAGTGAAGAGACTTGTGGTTGTAAGAAGACGTTTCATCGTCTCCGATCAGTCTCTGTCAGAGGTGGACGGTTGTGTGTAATAGTGGTAAATCAGTACTTTCTTAATAAGTCCGACTAGCCTGTCTGGCACCTCCAAACATGCCTGGTTCCAGCACCCTTTAGCAGGGTTGGGCTCAATTATAATTTTAATTGTGTAATTGGTAATTGATTCCAATAAAGGTGTAATGATGATTGTAACTGTAATTGAAAACATTGGTTGCTGCTGTAATCATAATTGAATTGAATTGTAGTTGAGTTCAGATAATTGACTTTGTAATTGTAATTGGCATGGAAATTCTATAAAAAACTACAATTTAATTAAAATGCTAAACTGGAGAACCATGTTACAGTTCGAAGGCTTACACATGTGTAGTTAACAATCATTAAAATATGTTTTATATCAAGTTTTCCCACTACCCAATAGTTTTGTTGAGCATCATGCCCAGGCGTCCATACCAAAGACAGTAATACCAATATTTTTCAATCCAATTCAATCCAATTTATTTATAAAGCACTATTAAAAACAACTCAGTTGACGAAAGTGCTGTACAACAGGGCAATAAAAATGCAATTATAAATGCAACAGTACATTAGCATCACAAAATACAATTGGAACAGTAAACGTCACCTTCAACACTGGTTAAACGCCAAAGAGAACATGCTTGTCTTAAGGTGTGATTTAAAAACAGGAAGGGAGTCAGCCTGTTGAATGTACAGAGGCAGCTCATTCTACAGTTTGGGACCAACGACAGAAAACGTTTGGTCTCCAAGTTTGCGATGCGTCTGAGGAACCATAAGCAACGCTTGATCGGCTGACCTGAGTGAACGTGCTGGAGAGTAGGACACAAGCAGGTCAGACAGATAACGCGGGGCAATGCCATTGAGGCATTTGAAAACAAATAACAGAATTTTAAAATCAATTCTGTATTGGACTGGGAGCCAGTGAAGGGAAGACAGAACAGGTGAAATATGGTCGTGTTTTTGTGAGCCAGTTAGAAGGCGCGCTGCAGCGTTCTGAACCAGCTGTAAGGAGGACTAACTGACGTTACAATAGTCCAGCTGTGTTGTGACAAAAGCATGGATCAGTATTTCAAAGTGATGCTTTGAAAGTGAGGACTTTATCTTTGCTAGTTGCCTCAGATGGAAAAAACTCGCCTTCACCACAGCACTAATTTGTTTTTTCAAATTTAAAATTTTAATCCATTTTCACTCCAAGATTTGAAACTGTGGGCTTGACAAAATGGGACAACGATTCTAGGTTTACAGAGAAGGCGCTACCAGAATTACTCGGCCCAACTAGGAGGACTTCAGTCTTTCTATCATTAAAATGCAAAAAGTTAGCAGACATCCAGGATTTGATTTCATCGTTGCAGTTGAGTGGTACCGAATGCATTCTCACGCTTAAGGGGCACATATATTTGGCTGTCATCAGCATGCAAGTGAAATGGCACCCCAAATCTATGGAGAACAGATCCTAGCGGTAGCAGATACAATGAAAACAGGAGTGGCCCTAGGATGGACTCTTGCGGTACGCCATACGACAGGGGGGCTGTGGAGGAAACTCAGTTCCCAACGTTGACACAAAAACTGGTCTCTGATCGGAACCATTTCAAAGCACATCCCCGAATGCCAACCAAATTTTCAAGACGACACAGGATTGATCATTGATTAGGAAGCTTAACAAGGCTACCAAGAGATGAAAAACAAAATAGATGATAGATAATATTTTTTTGTGTGTTTTACGGCTGATTTAAAACATGGGTCTTGAGAACAGAAAGTTAACACAAGAGGAAGGTTACAATTTTGGGGGTTATGTATTTCAAGCTTAGTAATTGAGAACATAATTGTAATTGAATTTCAGGGGAACAATTACAGTTATAATTTTAATTGGAATTGGAAAAATGTTGGTCACTGTAGTCATAATTTAATGAATTGTAATTGAACTGGAAATGGGACATATACCGTAAAGAACCTCACATTAATTTCATCACATCTTGCTCAGATTTCAAATTTCTAAGCAAGATAAAAAAAAAATATGTATATAATCCAGATTAAAATGTAATTCCAGTAGTAGCACTCTCTCCTTGTGTGTTCACAGCAGTTACAGGTGAAATCTGTGTCTGTCTGTCTGAAAGTGTGAGCTGTCACGACAGGAGTCACCATGTTTTCATGAATCCACTGTAATACTAAGTGTCTGACGAGCTCCAGTATATGACACATTAGTTCAGCTACATGACAGAAGCAGCAGCAGCAGCACGGCTGGCAGCTGTCGCTACAACCTGGAACGTCCATGTAGAAAATATTGAGCTCTGTTCAGCCTGTTGTTATGATTATAGAGCTTTAGAGGTTCACTTTCGAAACAAATCCCAGGTTTTTTACCCACCAGCGTCCTCACGGCTCTCTGTTTCCTTTCTTTCAGAGTGATGTCTTCGTCTAAGTGGCCGCTGAAGGTTTCAGAGGAGCGGGTTCAGATGTATCGAGCAAGAAGCAACCAGTATCTGGCTTCAGCCGTAACCGACGGCGACCACGAACCTGAGGCGGACCCTTACGCCTTTGAGGAAGGGGATGTCAAGTTCACGTTTTCCAACAAAAAAGACAAGGCAGGTGGAGAGAGGGAGCCTGGAAAGAAACACAAGGTGAGAAGTGCAGCATCTCTTTATTATTGGATGTCATTTTATAAAAGAGCTGTTTTAATTTATCTCCAATGCACATTATCAAGAGAGAAGTAGGAAAAGTACAACTGCTTGTTTTAAATCCAGCTCCTTTTTCTGCTTCTCCTAGTTTTAACACACAGACAATTTATGTCCGCATTCCTTCTAATTTTTAATAACGGGAATTGTTTAAATACAAATACATGCACAAACAATGATTTGGGTTGTCAGGCACATTTCACAACATAGTTAGTTTCTTTTGTTTTATTATTAGAATAAATATCTAAAAATAAATTAATAAATGTAAAAAATAAATTGACAAACTGTTTGCTCTAATAAAACAATAATTATAATTTCTACTTTTAAAAAAGTATTTGTTTTCAAATTGTATGTTTTTTAAGTGTTAAGAAAAATAATCATTATGTGCATGACATGTACATAACTAAATAACATCCCCAAGTTCCCCGTTAAACCCTTAAAGAATAAATAGAGTAAAATAATAATAGTATAAAAGAATGAAAATGAAAAAACAAACACTAGTAATGTAAATAGAATATATACAAAATAATACAAATACGCAATAATAATAATACAACAACAAATATACAGAACAATAGAACCCCATTGGCAGCAGCAGCATTAACTCTCTGGGGCCGACGGACCCACCGGCGTGTCCTGATCACATGATCGTTTTCATCTCTGTTTCAACCCGTGTCGAAAGTGCGGATGTCAAACTACAAACCAACCTTTAAATTATGTTGACAGGAAATAGGAGTTATGAGGGAAAATGTGCGCGGTTTTTTTGTGACATTTTCTTGAGCTGTCAGTGCTCCGTGCAGGAAGACGCTGCAGAGCGCGTCTAAAACGAAAGCGAAAGTGTTGTGCAGCAAGTTCAACAACACTGAAACGTCACCTTATAGCTGTTTCCTATTGGTTGAGAAGAAGAAGGCCATTGTCCAATCATAATGTCCACATATAGCAGGAATTTTCTTTTCAAGTGACAGGGAAACAGAGAAAGAGAGGGTGAGTTGAGAGTTTTGAGATAATAGTGATTATTACTGTGATTTGACTGTTTAGTTAGTGTGTAGTGAGGGAGATTGGAGTGTAGCGTAGTGTCTAATATATTTGTTTATTGTTCTATATCAACACAATGAGGCACAAATAATTTATCTTTCCCTGTATTTGATTCATACTTTTTTTGTAAATAGTTTTACAAAATCACCTGAGACATTGCTTCCATTTCACTGTAAATAGCTATATATATATATATATATATATATAAAACTGTGTTTTTTGATTCATCTGTATATAAGTTTTTGAAATACATAGTTTAGATTTGCTATACAAGCAATAAAAATAATGCATTAAAAATGTTTGTGACTTTTATAGTAAAAAAAAACCCTAGCTTTTTACCACTCTTATTTTAGTTTTTATAGTGGTTTTAGATCCACTGTGTTAATACAGTATGCCATGTTAAAGAAAATACTTGGGATATTTGGGAGATACCAAACATGCAAGGTTTATGGATTTCCTTATATGAAATATAAAGGTAAAATCAAACACAATGAAAAAACAGAAAAAACGCCTTAGGCCCCAGAAAGTTAAAAAGAATTGGACCCACAATGTGCACGTGGGATGGGGATGGTGTTTGTATTAACACTGGCAAATATAATCAGTAATAATATAAACACTAATCTTGTCAAGACTTTAAACTCATGAATGAAGTATGCTTTATTTATCCTGATGTGGCTGGTTCAACTTCTCTTTTTGAATTAAATAACAGTTGTGGTATTGTGTAAGTGTCGTTTGTGGGAAGTGTTGAACTGCTTTCTTGTCTGAAAGTCTGAGCCGTGCACTGAGCCTGTCGCAGCTGCAGCATGCTGGATTTATTACACAAATGACTGTGACAGTTTGAAAAATGTGCCAAGGTCTGAAACCTTTTTAAAGACGGCGTCGAGTGTAACCACTTCATCCAACTCGACTTCCTCACTCATTGCCTGGAGCTGGTTTTTTTTAAAAAGGGTGACGGGCCAGGTTGCAAGAGGACAGACTTTCTCAAGAAGCCATCAGCATTATCGCTATTAAATTAATATCGTAGCTACTTTCCAAACACGACTGCTTTGACTGAGTCTGACCAATCAGAAAGCCATTCTGGTACCACCATTAGGTTTTCTTTTAGGTCTTCTTTTGCTTTTTGGAGGTGCTGAGCCTCCAAACATGATTAGAAAGTGCCTGATTTGATCCGCCGCAGAGCACACATTTTAAATGTAAATATTGCCGATGATCAGTAGGGGTGAGTATTGGCAAGGATGTTGCAATATGATACGTATCACGATAATTTACCCAGTTAATATCAAAATTAAACGTAGAGGTGAAAAATCAAGTTGCTGTATATGTTCATCAGAAGATATTGATTGACAAGTTGAGTCAAAATTATTTGCTTAAAACATCCTATTTATTGTTTATTATTAGAGTTTTTGCACATTTTCACTGAAAAAAAGAAAATGCAGTGTTACACACTGCCATCATAAAATATAGTGCAACAAGTTTATTTTCACTGAAACTACTGTGTAGAAGTCTCAAAGTAACCATGACAACATAATGATGGCCTTGTAACAACTGTAAGTGAGAACATTAAGGATAAATCACCCTGAGTTACTGATAATGCACAAAAATAAGAAAAAATATAAACATTGATCTGAACAGATTATATGAAAATAAAATGCCTGTGCGTACATAAATATTGCAGGCATTATTACACACTGCCATCATAAAATAAAGTGCATCAAGTAACCATTGCAACACATTGAAAGCATTGTGACCACTGAAATGTTGCATAAATACACAAAAATATTGATTAAAATAAATAAATCAATCAATTAAAAAAAAAATCAATTTTCTAAATAAAAAAAAAAAAAAAAAATTTTTCACACCCCTAATGATCAGGTTAATTTAATCATGGCAATGATTAAAATCAGATTATTGTGCAGCCCTAATAGCTCCACTCTTGGGAAGTTGTTTTTAATTACCTCTGCCTTGGAGGTCGTGTTTTTACTGGATGTTTTTTAGCAGGATATCTCAAAAAGTTCTGAACGGATCTAAATTACATTTGGTGAAAAGGAAGACCAGCAAGTATTGTGGATAAAGTATTTAGAACAGTTTTGGCAGAACTCCTTGGCATAGGTTTTTGCGCTCGTGTTATTTATGTTTTGGTAACTGGAATGATTAAGTCGTCCCTGGTTGATGGTTAATTTACAGTCATATCATCAAACAAGTCTCTCTATTAGGGCTGGGAAAAAAAATCAGTTTAATCTATTTATCGAATTTGTCGATAAAACGATTTTTCTTTTGCAAATTCTCGTTAAAAAAAAAATTACTAGAAAAAATTATTAGAAAAAAAAAATATATATATATATATATATATATATATATATATACGATGTGAGTCAGCCCCCTCTTTTCTTTTTTTTTTAATTGTAATGTTATATGTTATAAAATATGTAGTTATCTGATTTTTTAATCAGAAAATTCAAGCTACTGTAAAGTTGCTGTTGCCTTTTTGCTTAAACCTGGGTTAAAGCTTAAAATAGTTGAATGACAGAGCCTCATTTACTTTTTTTTTTGGGATTGTTCTTTGTATTTTAACTCTTGAGGACAATCACAGCAATAAAGTTGCACTTTTGACAATATATCTGATGTCTGCAGTCATTTTTAAGTGGGAAAAAAAAAAAATGAAAATTGAATCAAAACTTGAATTTTTCTTTAAAGAAATTGAGATTTTCGTTTTAGGCAAAATCGCCCAGCCCTACTCTCTATTATAAATAAAAACATGATTACTTTACAAATCTTGTGACCTTAACGAACATGGACAGTCATGTGATAAGCGCATTAATGTGGAGTATTTGTGTCATTGTGCTGAATTAAGTATAGGACGCAGGCGTGGAAAAAGTCCTTGATAAATGGGCCCAAAGTGTCAGAAGGAGGAGAAAGAAAGGCTTTGATGCCAGAAACCTTGGAGCAAGAAAACTGTTTGCAATATGTAAAGACTTCACACAAACACGGTTTCCCCCCACCCAAGGCTACGTTATTGATATGGGGTTAAAGCGTCATTGCTACCTATAGATCTCAGCCTGGATGTGGATGTTATGCACTGCTTTGGCCAGGGCCTTTAAGAGAGACAGATTAAAGCCTGGGCTACTTGGAGAAAAGCCCTGGGGCGTAATGAAATCAATGGCTGGGACATAACATTGCTGTTCCTCTTCTCGAACTGCTCAGCGCTCAGTGTACACACACACACACACACACACACACACTCATACAGAAGGCCAGTCCTCCCAGATATTGATGTCAGGGTGGGAGCCTGAGAGGCCATTCCTTGGATCATGATTTCGCTCCAGTCTATGCTGGAAATCTTATTTGCTACAGAAAGCAAGCGACTGCTTCGCTCTTTCTTCTGTTTTTATCCTATTTTCTCCTTTTCCTATTCTGCCATTGGTTTTGGTGTCTTATTTTGATGTTGTGTTGTGTAGAAAACTTTCATCCTCCGTCCTCCTGATCTACAATGTTGTCGCTCTATATTTTTTTAAAGACCTGGCTAGTTTTTGTTTTCTATTAATCACTTTCCACACACCCACGTTTAACACAGTAGCAGGGTTATTTTTCCACTGAGCTTCTTTTTCTGTGTGTTCTACAGATTAAAATGATACTGGACACTTTTGGATTGATAATGATGCTGAATTTGTCGGTCTTAGTTTATTTTTTTTTAAATGTTGAAAAAACTCTCAGAACAAGAATGAACACCCAAGAAAACATGGGCTGAATAGTTCCTTTAAGGTATGAAGTTATGATCTGTTTAGAAACACTGAACACTAGTCGATACGTAATTTATTCACAAAAAAGGAACAAAAAGAATCAGACATCTGTAGCACCTGAAATCCTCAAAAAATTCTGACCAATCCCTGCTATTCGATCTGAATTTGAAAGAACCAATCAGATGCCTAAATGTCTCGTCCCGCCCACTCCCTTCTCTGTCTCCCGTCCTCCCTCGTTTACACTTTAAAATGTCGGCTTTCGTCTCACTGACGAATCCTATGTGCGTTCAAACTTGTGGGGGTGTGGCTTTGGGGGTGGAGCTTAGAGGAGGTCTTGATAGCTTTAATCTTGCTAGCTTTTCAACATCGCAATCTGCACCTTGAAATGTCAATGTGTGTGTGCCTAAGTAACCTGTTGTATGCAATGCAAACCTGCCCATTAGAGGTGGGAAAAAATGATCGATTGACGATACATCGCGATAATTTTTTTTATACAATAACCTAAATTCATATTTCTCCCCATAATAATAATTTATATTAAATTTGTGATGGCCTGACTGACTTGTGATGTGAATTTTTTTTGAGGGGGAACTATGCCTCATTCACTGTTTCTAGAAGTGAATTATTCAACTTTTGTTTTTTAAAAAGGGAAATAAAGAAAACAAGATTTCAATATTCACTATTATTGCATTGCATTGCTTATATAATCGCAATAAATCACAATTTATCAAATCAGCAACCAACCCAGCCTTAATAATCAAACCAAGGCTGAATGGATGATTTGGTTTCTCATTTGTTGATCTTTTGTTGTTTTTAGGATGAAGATGGAGGGGCTGGTCAATCAGACGGTAAGAAGCTGTGTCTTCAGTAAACACATGAAACATTTCCTCTTAAAGGATCGAGGTGGGAATATGAAGACTAAATGACTTTTCATCTGGGGATTTAAAATATGTCAACACATCCTGAAGTATTTCCCCAAATGAGCAATTCCAAATCTCTTTTAAATCACACATAACTGATTTGTCATGCCTTAAGCATTTAGATAATTGAATTGAGATGAAAATCTGCTTCTAGATTATGTTGAAAGGAGAAGTAAATGGAGGCTGTCCTGAGTGCTTTCAATCATAATCCTGGCCCCAAGCGAAATTATTGTCATTACTGTTTCCTCAAGAAGCCTCAATTCATTTATGGGAGTCGTAACCTAAAAATGAGAGTGTGTGTGTGTGATTTATCTGCAGAAGCTCAGCGTACAGCTGCTAACAACCGCATGGCGTCCACCAGCCTGTTTCACGAGACCGACCTGGTGGTGTCCATCAACGACCTGGACAACCTCTTTAACTCAGACGAGGACGATCTGCCGGTTAGTACGACCATAGCTCTCACAAAGCAGCAGCTCATGTGGAAGATGGTTTTTTAAATTTTCATCATATTTTCCACATATATACATGAACATAGAACAACAACAACAAGCATGGCATCAGGTCTTTGTGTACACCCGAGGTGACAAGTAAATACTTTGTTACCGTACTTCTGTACTTTACTTGAGCATCTTTTTTTTTGGTTACTTTTTACTTTTACTCTTTACTTTTTTAAACAAATATCTGTACTTTTTACTCCTTACATTTTAAAAATGAGCTTGTTACTTTTAAGACCTTCGAAGATGATGCCATGATGTAAAAAGATGCATTTTCAAGTTTTTGGGTTTTATTAAGCATTTGCATTTTTTTTTTTATTTATTTATTTTTTTTTTTTTACAATTTTGATCTATTATGATTGCTAAATTCTCGAGCTGTTCATAAAGGGTAACAGATTTAATGTATTTCCATAGACCAGTTTTCAACAAGTACAAAAAAAAGATACGGAATTTGTTGGTTTAAAAACCCTGTCTTATTATTGAAGGGACATTTATTTCATGTTTTATTTTTTTTTACTCAAGTATATTTAGTGGCATGTACTTTTTTACTTTTACTCAAGTAAGAGAGCAACTTCAATACTTTTAAATGGTAAAGGGACTTGATTTATATAGAGCTTTATCCCCACACTGAAATAGTCTAAAAGTGCTTTACATATCAGCTCATTCACACATTCACACAGCAATGGGACTGAGCTGCCATGCAAGGCTCTGGGATCAACTTAGGGTCTTGCCCAAGGACACATAGACAGGGATCGAACCCCCAACCTCTTGATTAGAAGATGAGCCACCCAGAGTCATTTTTTATTCAAGTTTGTATTCCATTTCTTCATTATACAAGGGACAAAAAATAATTAACATTATCCTTTAAATGTTGGTTTCTTTGTGAAGCTAATCCATTTGTTCCATTTTTGATCAAAAAAACCTCCTGTAAGTCATTTTTTCTAACACTTATTTCTTGTCCTATATCTAGCCATTGTTTTTGTCTCAGTGGGTTTAAAGCGAGCCAGTTTCTTGTTATGACCTTCCTGCTAGCTGTAAGAAGAACCCCAACCAAATAGTTATCTTCCTTCTGCACAACTTTGCTGATTTTTAATGTGGTGTATGTTTCGTCACAAAGTGAAGTGTTTCTTCTCCTTCTGTTTCACAGCCTGGTTCCAGACGAACAGTGAATGGAACAGAGGAAAAGTTTGGCAGCAAGGAACCCAAGCCATCCACTTTGGACCCAGTGTCCTGCATAAGTATGCATCTCCTCACCTACCTGTCTATTTCTCTCACTCACCGTGACACCGATGCACTAAAACCATGGATTTACCGCGAGTTTTTGTCTGTGCTCTGACATTTTACCTCTTGAGCTCCAAATGATGTCTTACCACAGGTGGATAAAGAGTGTCAAATGTTTGAATCCACTCAGTGACAGTGAGACTGTTACTACTACAGAGTAGCAGCAGGTGCTCACACTTGGCTTTGCCCCCTAGTGGTGAACAGCGTGGAGCTGCTGCTCTGTGTTTTTGGCTTTTTGCAGACATCCTGTTTTGGCTCTTTAGTTGTTTTCTTCATCTCTATTAACCTTAGAACACTATCGCTAAAATTAGTAACAGCATCACTATCGGCAGGGGATTTTTACCCAGCATATTACACTCAATAAAAGTTAATTATAATCAAAATATGAGTTGTGTTTTTTTTTTATTCTGTTATGCCATGCCTAACAAAATGAAAAAAAAACTTCCATGGGTGGAATCTAAAATTATTTTAACCAAAATTACTGAAAAATTAGTAATGTAGGAACAAAAAATGGCATTTTTCAGTTGAATAAAAAGGATCACCTGACTAAAAAAGTTTAATCACCATATAAATTTCCTTGGAAATCACCACTTTGTGATATTTACTTATAAATACTGGACTAAATAAAGACAGTATCGAATTTTCAGGACCACTTTTCCTTACTTTTTTTTTAGATACAATCGGTACATACAGTTGAGTAATAATGGGACACTATCACTATTGCTGGGTGAAAATCACCCAAACATGGCCTGTAGGAAAAAGTGGGCTTTCAAGTAGGAAAACATCCACACTTTCTAAAACATGTGTCAAACTCAAGGCCCGGGGGCCAAATCCGGCCCTTTAGACTTTTGAGCATCAAATTTGACTCGCTCAAGAAAGTAAAAATGCTGGAAAAAAAACATGAAACATTTTGTTAATTCATTTAAAATCTACAGTATTTGCAGAGCTCAGTTTTCCAGTTCTTATATCGCATGAAGACAGTCATTTTTAATCTCAAATTGTTGAAAGAAATCTCAGTTTTTCCAAAATCTGGCAAATTTTCCTCAAATTTTTCCACAAAATTTCCCCAAATTACCATAATCAGAGAAATTTAAGTGAAGTTCCTGCAGTGGCAGATTTATTCACATACTTTATCATTTATATATAATTTATACGTGGAAGTCCAAACCATGGCACATTAATGTTGAATTATTTTGAATCTTTTCCCCGCCTTAAATCTGTGGCCCACTTAAAGTCAAACTGGTCCGTATTCGGCCCCTGAACTAAAATGAGTCTGACACCCCTGTTCTAAAACATCAGAGAAGATGCTGAAGCTACCAAGACACTGACAAACACTACTTCATCAAAATAATGTAAATACGTTTGCACGGGTGAAAATCACCTGCTGATAATGTTGTAGGGTTAAAAGCTTTTTTTTTTACTCTCTATTTGCTGACATGTCACAGCTGATGCACCATTTTTCATAAAGAAACCTTTTTATAACACACTGTGCAGTTTGAGCTCAGGGACACACAAATAAAAAAATATAACAGTACTTAAGGACACCTCATACTTTATTGTGAAGCAAATTGGTCTCAGGTCAGCTGTAATTAAAGCTTCATAAACTAGCAATGCACCGTCGTACATTCTATTCCTCACAGAATAGGGTTTATTTCCCTCCTGCACACATTCCACTAATACACCAGCAGCTTTTATATTGCCCACATCAAGTTTGGCCTTTTTCATTTTGTGCCTCGAAACTGGAACAGTTGTGATGAATGAAAATAGAATTAAAAGATGCTCTTTGCACCTACAGACGAATTACGTAAAATCTATTTCAATATATATATTATATTACAGACATGGGCGATTACAAAAAGAATTGCACAAAAGGACAACAAAAATACAGAAATTTACTCCGAAAACACATGACAACTAAAATAATAAAGAAAAACAAGAGCACATCATCGCCAAGCACCAAATCTCCTTTTTTCTAGATCTTGTCAGTTATCTGGATCATTCATGATAACATGATCATTCACACTTTAAAGGCTTCGAATACATTTTTATCTCCATTAATACCCGTACAGTATGTCCAAATATATAGACGCCACCATTTATTTAATCTTTAAACTGCAATTAAATGCAGAATCCAGATCCAATCTCTTTGAAACTCTTGAGGTAATTAAGTAACCAACCAGACATATCCCAGTCAAATTACCTAAAGATCGGTTTATTACGAAGCGAGATATGACTTTTTGAAGTTTCGCCCATGATGAGAGATAGTTTTTACATTTTTGAAACTGATCCAGAATCACTATATTGATCCGGATTCCCTCTAAATTTTAACGGAATCTTTCATGATGTAAGGTCTGTCTTTGGTTCAAATTTAGTCATAATCCGTTCATAATTTCTGAAAAATGGCAAACAAACAAATAAATTAGTGGTGAAATTTGATTAAGAAAATGTATATAATTAATTGGAGATACATTGGTATAAATCTGAATCAATGAAAACTAAATAAATATTCAATTAGCTTAAACAACAAAATTGTGTTTATTTTCATCAGCGAGAGCTAACATAATGTGCAATTAAGCTTAATATATATACACCGGGAACTCGTGAAATAAGATCGGTTCTACTCTGTGAAAAAAGAAAAATATACAATATGACAACAAAAACACCGAAAATACTCATAGAACACAAAAACAAAGGCGAAAACACACAAAATAGGGTAATAACAACAAAAACATATAATATTATAATATTATTAAGTCTTAAAATAAAATGTAATATCTTACATTGATTTACATTTTCTTGTCTGATATTATTTGAAATGTTCATCTTATTTTCCCTCTTCTAACCAGGCTCTGCAGACCTCCATCAAATGTTTCCCACGCCCCCCTCCCTCGAGCAGCATATCATGGGATACTCCCCAATGAACATGTGCAGTAAGGATTACGGCAGCATGGAAGCCAACTCTGGAATGACCACGCTGGACGGGACCACCATTCTGGGGGGCCACTTTAAGATCGAGGTGGAGGAGAGCTTCTGCAGTCCCAAGCCATCAGAAATCAAGGTGGGCCTGTCCTGTCAGCCTGACGCTAATAAAATAACATTTACAGGCACAATCAGCAGATGTTGTAAATCTGAGTAAATGACTGCGTGTGGATTTATTGATGGTGATTCTGAGGCAGCTGGGAGGTGAGCAGATTATAGAGAACGATATTGTCTCATTGTATACCTGTCAATGATGGAACCATGAAGTGAATGCTCTCATTATCAGATGATGTCTGTTGTTGCAGGATGATTATAAGAAACTGCTTTCAGTGAATCTAAGAGATTCTTCAACTAAGTGCCTTTTTCTATCCTGGCATTATTAAAATGTGTTTTACTAATCGTGTTTACAGTTTTGAATAAACAGTCTAATTCTGCCTCTCTTTATTTCCAAGGACTTCTCCTTTGTGTACAAGCCCAACCTGTGCCAGGCTTTTGTGGGCTGCTCCATGTTCGCCCCCCTCAAGACGTTGCCCAGTCAGTGTCTTCCTCCTATCAAAATACCTGAAGACTGCATCTACAGATCCAGTTGGACCATGGGCAGGGAGATGCTTCACCACCCAGTGCCTGTCATGACCTTCCTCAACAAAGACAGGTATGCTGCTAGAGCAGAGGTTCTCAACTATTTCACCCCGTGACCCACAAAATAAAGGCTCCTGAAACCGGGGACCCCCACTGTACCTGAAGGTGGTTGAACACAGACATGAACATTGAAGATCAGTCATGTGGAAAAAAGTTGCAAATTAGAGTGACCAAAAACTGTCAGAAAAAGTGGTTAAAAAAAAGTTTAAAGTGTCAATGTTGTAACATGTTGTGTTGACCTTCGACAACATGTGCAGACAAGGTCAAAATTAAATAAAAAATCCAAAGTGTTAATATTGGCTTTAAAGTGGTAGAAATGGGGGAGAGGATTAGAGTAATGTAAAAAGTAGGAACAATTAGTTTAAGCTGGCTGTTGTGGTTAAATTGGTAAAAAAAAAAAAAACATAAAATGTGGTGAAAAGTGGTTTAAAGTGACAGTAATGGGTCAACATATGCAACATAAAGTGGTGGAAATGTCTTGACAGTGGAAAAAATGTGCAGAAAAGGCATTTAAATTTGATGGAGAAGTGGGAGTAATGGGAATAATGTAGCAATTGCATTAAAAGGAGAAAAAAATATGGCAAGAAAAAGTGATGGAAATATGTTCAAATATGGCAAAAGAGGTCAAACTAAGCAAAAATGGGCTCCAAAAATATTTTTAGTTTCTTGAAGCCATCTGGTGACCCCCTCCTAGTGTCTCGTGACCTCAAATGGGGTCCTGACCCCAAGGTTGGCAATGCCTGTGCTAGAGAATATTTTGTGTAACTGTTATCTATCATTCATTTGTCATTATGATGAGAGCTGAGGGTTACAGATGTTCTGCTAAAAGGCTTAGTGTGCAGTGTGTGTACAGTGGCATAATGAAAAGAAATAGGTTTGGGTGATTTTGCCTAAAAAAAAAAAATCTCTGGTTTTTTTAAAGAAAAAATCGAGTTTCAATTCGATTTTCAATTTTATTTTTTTTTAATGCACTTAAAAATGACTGCAGACATCAGATATATTGTCAAAAGTTTAACTTTATTGCTGTGATTGTCCTCAAGAGTTAAAATCCATAGAACAATTTCAAAATAAAAAGTAAATGAAGCTCTGTCATTCAATAATTTCAAGCTTTAAACCAGGTTTAAAGGTTCCACGTCATGCTATTTTTCATCCATCTCCATTTGTTCTAAGAACCCCAAAAACATAGTATTTGAGGTTTATTTTCCCAAACTCGCCTGTTTTCCAGAGTTTTAGCCTCTGAAAAGTCACTTTCTGAGCAACTCTACACAAACAGGCTGATTTGCGAGATACTTATGCATATTCATGAGTGGGCGTGTCTATAGACGGGTGACGTAGGGCCAGAGGAGGGCGGGGACGGCCCGTCCTTCCACCCACTCCGTAGCCGAGCTCATGCTGCTTTATAAACACGAGACAGAGCGTAGGGGCGGGGCGTTCGCGTGGTGGGAAAAAAAAAAAGTTAATTATTATTAGTATTTTTCTAAACTCAAATTTGCAAAACAAAAATTGTTTTTATCTACAAATTTGATTCATCGATTAAAACGATTTTTTATGTATAGGGTGGTGAGTTGAGCCCCCACAGCATCTGTGCATGTTCACCACTGCTCTATGGCTTTGTCCTGTCTGTACAATGTACATGCATCAGTAAAACAGCCTGGTTTCCTCTTATTGATTTTCTACAATCAGACTCGTGAGTCCTTATTACATTTGGACACTCTAATTTATAACAGCCATTTGTTCAGCGCTCTGCCCATCATTGTCAGGCAGAGGTTGATGCATTTGTCAATGCGTTATTACAGAGAATCCTCAGTGTTCAGCAAATGATACACACACACACACACACACACACACACACACACACACACACACTGAACAAATGAAGTGACATGAAAAGGCCAAAGCCTGAGGTGTGGGTGTGATGAAAAACTGCTTCTGCACATCACTGACACTGAATTAGATGAAACAGGCATTCAGCACATTTATTTTCTTTGGAGATTCAAGGTCTTAATCAGACTGAGCTAAAATATGTGTTTGTTTGTTTGTTTGTTTTTTTAGCAATCATTACACACATTTAAGCTATCCTTTTTCTTTTTTTCCTTAATTTATTTATGATTTTTAACATTTTACATGTGACACACTAAGTGTACATAAAGATATAGTACTAAGTCCAGAGTTCATCGTAAGCACAAATACCTGGATAAAACAAGAACAACAAAATACACATCATTAAAATAGCCACAATTTAGCCACAAAACCATTAAATATAGTTGGGGTCATCTAAAGTTTTAAATACTCCAAAATAGGTTTTCATGTGCTGTAAAATATATGGAGGTTCCCTGACATTTTATATCTACGTTTTTCAATGTGGGATGCTCCAATAAATTATCTCAACCAAGCCTCGAATCCAGAAGCTATTCTTGATCTATAAACAGATCTATGGCCAGGTGCATCATAATTACTGTAATATACTAATGGGTATGAATGACAAGTCTCAATGTTTAATAAAGGCCTTAAATGCCCTGAAATGTATTCATTCTAAGTTTTTAAATTCCAATTATTTGTAGATTTGACTGATATCCACATTGTTAATCTAAAAACATTCCTACGTCAGTAAAACAGTAAATCTAATAATGTACGGATGCAGTGCAGCTGGGTGGAATTTATGTGCATTCCCATCATGCTTGTGTCCTGTTGTCCATGTTTTTCTCACCCTTTCCTCCCTCCTTCACTCACACTCTTTCTCTCCAGTCCCCAAACGTTCCCTGAGCTCAGAGGTGGCAAATGTATTTTTCTTCAGTACTCAAATAAAAATATAGATACTTGATTAAAAAAAATGACTCTGGTAAAAGTCAAATTATTGAAGTTGCTCTCTTACTTAAAGGTGCAGTCCGCAACTCTCAGATCCCTCTCGCCCCCTCCCTCCCCGCTGCTCTTTTGCCCTGCCTCCAAACTTTCCAAAGTCCCTCCCTCAGAGGAGCTAACTAGCTAACGTTAGTCCGACAGCAACATCACAGTAATATAACATGCTCTGTTAAAAGCATAT
This sequence comes from Gouania willdenowi, assembly GCF_900634775.1. NCBI lineage: Eukaryota > Metazoa > Chordata > Actinopteri > Blenniiformes > Gobiesocidae > Gouania > Gouania willdenowi. The sequence continues at coordinate 29,312,958 of NC_041057.1, read as the reverse complement.
TACTGCAGCTTTCTCTCTCTCAATGTGCACACACCTCAGCAGCAGCAGCAGCAGCAACAACAACACAGTGTCAGAGTTCTAGTGTAACAATTACAAATCAAACATAATGTAAATTAATCAGCAGTAATTACCTTTCAAGCAGAAAAGTCACCAATTCCATCTTCTACTCCTCCAGACCATACACTGTAAAAAAGATGGCGCTCCAGCCCGGGAAAGGGGCGGAGCCTTTGAACAACAGCTGTCAGACAGTCCATCAAACACAACCCTGGCTCTGATTGGTTCTTTTTGCTCGGTCGCGGTGCATTCTGGCAATCTGCCAAAGGCTGCAGTAGCAGCAGGGGGCGGGGCTCAATGAGTCAGTTTTCTTCACACACACTACTAGTTTGATGTAAAGCTGTCCTTACATAGTGACAGCTTTAGGTTTAAAAGTAAAAAAAATGTCCCTTCAATAATAAGACAGGCAGGCAAATGTTCAGTTAAACCCTGAGTTTAACATTTTTAAAAACTTGAAAATGGTAACCATAACCTTTTTACATCGTGACGTCATCTTCAAAGGACATACAAGTAACAAGCTCATTTTTAAAATGTAAGGAATAGAAAGTACAGATATTTGTTTAGAAAAGTAGGGAGTAAAAGTTGGTCGATTATTCGAGGAACACCGGGAGTAAATCTTTATCCTCCTTATCTGGAGAAGAAACACAAGAAATCACAGTAAGAATGAAGTAAAAACACTTCTATGAATTCAACAATGCAATGTGAGAAACATTTTTAAAAATGTTACAAAAGTGTGTTTAAAACATGATTTTCACTTTGTTGTTATCTGATGAGAAAAAAATATCTCCAGCTTCTTTAAAAAGCAAACAACAACAGCTTGAATTGGACATTTTTTGGTTGTAATAATGTGCAATGCTTGTTAGGGATGTGTTCAACCACAAAATAATTCTATAACAATCACACCTTCTTTTAAACATTAACCAAAACAACAGTACATTATTTTTTTAAGTTATAATTTTGCATTATAGTTTTTAGTTAATCATTGCAGAATCTGTTTTTATGTAAAAAAAAAAAAAAAAAGTTATTTTATTGTTTTTAGAAATGTATTTGTTTTATTTATTTATTATCTCAGAACCAAACACAACTGAACCGTTCCTGGTTAATGGCGCTCTAACTCATGGTAGCTTTAGTTTATTATGTAATTAAATGGCCCAGCTCACATTAAGTGCATTGTTGCTTTTGACACATAATTACACGTATAGCTCTGCCTTAATTTAGATTAAAGGTGCTTTGCAGAGAAGATAAACCTGACCTTTAGGTTGAGTTCGCTGCTTTTAATGGATGCTACTGTGAAAAGCTAACAGTGCACGGCAATGATTACACTACACAGTTCAGTCTGTAGTGCTCCACACGTTAGTATGGGCACATAGTATGGAACGATTGCGTATGTAAGAAATACCTGCATGTATACTAAATCGGGACATTTTTGAAATATGCACTGTGGACACACTAGTCATAATCAACCGTCCCATGATGCATTACGAGCGGCTTCATCCTAGAAATCAAACATCCCCTTTTCAAAACAAAAGCATCTCTTCTTGTCTTCCATTAGTTTTATACACTTTTGTAAATATGGCTCTTGTTTTGAAGTTAACTATAGGTTTTGTCAGTAGCACAATGGAGGGCCTCCAGAAATCTTCGAAATGTCAACATGGAATGTGTTTCTGTGAGTTTTATCAATCAAATTAAATCAAAATGTTGATATTCTACTTGGTCAATTTCTCACTTAAAATGTTTTCAGAACTTTCAAAGATAGAGAATCAACAGAGATTTTTAGCCTCAGTGTGATTCAGGTTTTTTTTCTTGTACGTTTAAAATGCTTCTTGGGAAACTTGGAAGTATACTTCAGTGGGAACTCTCATAATCCTAAACGTACTTATAGTATATACTAGACAGTATATACTCATTTCGCAGTCTATTATTTATTTTTATGGTAAATTTTAGCCGTTACTTTGGCCTCGCTTAGCTGACCGCCTAATGCTTCATTGGGTAACCATGGCAACGGTTCAATAGCAGAAGTAAGGGAAGTGGTGCCTCAGGAAAATTAGTCCAGACGGATCACAGTGAAGAAGAGCAAGAATCAGACCCAGTGGCTCCGTTAACACTAAGTAAACTTATGTGAAGCAGTGACTAATTTTCTGAATCAACTCAATTGATGAATTGTACTAAAGCTACCTTTAATCCCAGAGATTATCTAACTCCTAATCCAGTGCTCCTCAAATGGGGGTACGAGATGGCACGACATGGGGTACTTGAGAAAGAGAGTAGAAAATGAACAAATAAAAGCAATAAAAATATGTGGTTTTATAATGTTTATTCTTAGTTAAAATAATAATAATGATTATAATAATTGAAATGATTTTGATTAGAACATGAGCTGAAAATACAATGGTCAATCTTGGTCAAGCATCCGGAGGGAGATGACCCCCTATCAAAAAATAAATCCATTCAGGAGCCACTAAATACTCTTTAAGTCCACTTATTTACAAAATGAGATTCTTTAAAATGTGTGTTATCACTCATTCCATCCATCATTGTGCTCTAGAGTTTTTTTTTTACAGTATTCAGAGAAGAACGTTGTAGTCGGACAAAGGGGGTACTTGGACTCAGAAATAAGAGAAAGGGGGTGCGAGAGAGTATAGAGTTTGAGAATCACTGTACCTAATCTTCACCCTTTTTCTTCTCAGTGGCATCCCCAGCGTGGGCAGCACCATGGATCAGGACTACAGCCAGAGCTACACCCCTCAGACTCAAACACCCTTCATATCAAACAGCGCTCCACCCAGCAACAGTGGGACGGGCATCCTGCCATCTCCTGCTACGCCCCGTTTCTCCGCTCCCACTCCACGCACACCACGTACTCCACGAACACCTCGCGGTCCCTCCAGCGTCCAAGGATCTCTGAAGTATGAGAACTCGGACCTGTACTCGCCGGCGTCGACTCCCTCCACCTGCCGACCGCTCAACTCAGTGGAGCCGGCCACAGTGCCCTCCATCCCTGAAGCCCACAGCCTCTACGTTACCCTCATCCTCTCAGAATCCGTCATGAACCTCTTCAAGGACTGCAACTTTGACAGCTGCTGCATCTGCGTTTGTAACATGAACATCAAAGGATCGGATGTGGGCGTGTACCTCAGCGACCCCATCAGCGAGGCCCAGGAAACCTGCAGCTGTGGCTTTAGCGCCGTGGTCAACCGTCGCTACGGAAACGGCTCCGGTCTCTTCCTGGAGGACGAGCTGGACATCATCGGCCGTGGGTCGGACGTCAGCAGAGAGGCAGAGAAGCGCTTTGAGGAGCTGCGGCTCTCGTCCCTGGAGAAAACGGGTGTGGGAAGAGGAGATAATGTCCCCAACGAGCTGATTCTTCTCCTGCAGGATCAGTGCACCAACCCTTTCTCACCAATATTAATCCTGGAGCATGACGCGGTGACACGAGCGCCGAGTGGGCGCCCCGTGACTCCGTGTGTACGGGTGGAAGAACGAGATTACCACAGCGACTGTTACATGGCTTTGGAGCACGGGAGGCAGTTCATGGACAACATGTCAGGAGGTAAAGTGGACGAGGCGTTGGTCAAAAGCACATGTCTTCACCACTGGGCCAAACAAAACGGTGAGGAACAAACTCCTGTGGTGCTATAGTTTCACTTTCTTTCATTTTTTGTTTTTCTTTTTTCATCATTAGAAATACAGGAACGAGAGTTCTGGTAATGCTTTAAATCTCTCTTTCCAGGAAGAAACAAATAACTCCCTACATTATTTTTTTCATAATAATATTCTAATTATTCAGAATAAGATTTTAAATATTTCCAATTTCTGTTTTCCACACATCACTTCTTCAAAACAAATGGTTGAAAGCCAAAACAAACGATGCTGTTTTGATGGAATAATCAATACAAACTACCGGAGCATGGAAACGTGCACATCGTGCATGAATTTGATAGATACATAATGTTTGGAAAGCTTTAATATTTTATCTGTACTGTATTAGGGGTCATTACATGTCATTTTAACACATTTTCAGGGCTTACCATCCACTTCGTTCTCAAAAAATTCTAAAATGTTTACAAATTGTTCCTTAATAATTCAGTTGGAACACTGTACATTTTGAGCTCAACACTTTTTGAGATTTGGACATTTTAGAAAGAGGGGGGTGTGTGTCGATATTTGTGCGTCCTTATTTTTCTTCCATTTTCAGCTTCCAAAATCTGAAAAATTACACCACGTAGGAAGCTTAAATGTGGTATAGTAATACAGCTCCACCTACTCTCTCACAATATATAAAGAGATCTGCTATACATCCTATCTGGTGGACATGTCAGCACCTCAAAATTAGAAAAAAGATTGTCAGGGTTTGGGTCTGGAACATGTTTGGGCCTTCAGTAAACAACTTCGCATATGCCTCAGCTCCCTGTAATTAGATCAGCTTAGAGCTATAAACATAGACTGTTCACATCACTAATTAGGGGTGTCCCAATCAAATATCGGATATCGATCCGATATTAGCCTGAAAACGAATATTGGATTCAAATTTCCCGATTTTCGATTTTTATTATTGTTATTTTTTATTTTTTTCAATTAATTTTTATAAATTTTATTCAATTGTAGAATATTGTAGATATTATTTTGAAGGTTAAAATGTATGTAACCAATTGGTTAATAATACATGGGTCAGTTTTTCTCATACCTACTGTTGCTGACTATTGTTCTCTGCTTGTGTAACATCACTTGATCAAGCCTTGTCTAACATTACACGCTATAAAATAAGTATTTTTTTTTTTTTTTTTTTTATCGTGAAGAAAAGAGAGAAAACATTTTTTTTAAAAAAAGTATGTATGATTCATGCTGATAACGGATCAATATCGATATCGGCCGATATGCAAGGCTGCTCTATCGGTATTATATCAGAAATGAAAACGTTGTATTGGGACATTCCTATCACTAATGATTAGTCACATATATGCATTGGTTCTTGGGTGACTTTTTTTAAACTATATTATTGGTTCATAACTGCATGTAAGAGTGTAATAAGAAATGTGATATCTGTTTTATTTTATAGTATAAAGATGAGTCTTTCTTGGCATATAACAATTTTTCTTTATGCGACTTGCAAAATCTTTTACATGAGTCCATTGTAGCTTGCCTCTGTGTCTTAGTTTTTCACTAGAAACATAAGTTAAAATTAAAAATAACCATTGTATTAGAAAAACATTTACCCTTATCAACCTTTACACTTTTCTTCTGTTTCTTAGTTCCTGGTCTGAGCCGATGTTTAATATGTTTTGGATATTGAACGTGTGTGTGTGTGTGTTCGTGTTCTAAGCCTGTTTGTTTGTTGATTCTTGATGGTATTGTGTTCTTCAGCGGTGGACGTGAGCGCGCTGTGCTCTCAGGACGTGTTGCGGGTGCTGTTTTCACTCCAGCCCGTGCTGCAGGACGCCATTCAGAAGAAGAGGACGATACGATCGTGGGGCGTCCAGGGTCCACTCACCTGGCAGCAGTTCCACAAGATGGCTGGACGGGGCTCTTACGGTAAAGCAGGACAACATATTTACCAGGGTTGGGGTCAATTATATTTGTAATTGCGTGATTGGTAATTAATTACAAGTATTACATATTTATAACTGTAATTGTAATTGAAAAAACATGTTTCTGTTGTAATTGTAATTGAATTGTAATTGAGTTCAGATAGTTCACTTTGTAATCGGCATGAAAATTCTATAAAAACTGTCATTGACAATGTAATCAAACACAAAACTGAGGAACCATGTTATAGTTCTACAGCTTACACATGCATAATTATTAAAATGTGTTTCATATCAAGTTTACCCCCATTAAAAAAAAAAAAAATCAAACAATATACTGACACAAAAAAAGCCCACACCAAAAATATTAAAACCAATATTTTCATGGATAAGGAAGCCTAACAAGGTCAAAACTGACCCGATATCATAAGAGATGCTAACACAAAAAGAAGGTTACGTTTTATGGGGTTATTTATTAATGACTCAGCAGTTGTGATTAATTGTAATTGAACTTTAGTAGAACATGATTACAATTGACTTCCAGGAGAAAAATAGGAATTGTAATTTTAATTGCAATTTTAAAAAATGCTGCTCAACTTAATAGTAATTGAGTTGTAATTGAAGTTGGATAATTGAAGATGTTATTGTAATTGAAAAATGTAATTGACCCCAACCCTGGTTTTTACACTAAAACACGTTCCCAACTTTACTTGAAAGCTTTGAGACACGGAGACAAAGGCCTAGTAGTCGGTTCCCTACTGTCTACGGCAATGTTTCTCAAATGGGGGTATGTGTACGTGGGGAACATGGTGGCACTTGAGGGGGGGGGTTAACAAATGACAGCACAATACACTTATCTGTATAGGAATCTTACACATAGCTTTTCCTCTTGATATCTATTTATATCTGCACCTTATTTTTTTTTAAATACTAACCTTATGTAAATACTTGCTGCTGTTTTTTTGTGTTAAGTGTAAGTCTAAGTCTAGAAACATTGGGTTTTTATAATGTTTATTTTTCGTTTAAAATGATAATCATGATTGAAATGATCTTAATTAGAAGATGAATCAAAAATACAAATATCAGTCTTGGTCCCACACCAAACAGGAGATGACTGGAAATGATGAAAACAATAAAAATATATCTATTCAGTACTGAAGGCATTAAATACTGTTTCATTCCACCTATTTACACAATGGGATTCTTTTAAAATGTGTGTTTATTGCTCATTCATTCAATTATTATGCTCTGTAGTTGTTTTTTCATGGTATTCTGAGCAAAATGTTGTAAGCGGACAAATGGGGTACTTGGATTCAGAAATAAGAGAAAGGGGGTACATAAGGCAAAAAAAGTTTCAGAACCACTGGCTTACTGTGAGGGCACGAGCAACACTTGGTGCTTCTTTTGTGTGTGTCATGTTGGACGTCTGTGTGTTGAAGGAGAAAAACTGTGGATGTTGTCAGATCAATAAGGAGCTCAGGATGTCAGCTCTACTGGGAGGAGCTGTCAGACGCTTCTGTAACCTCACATTCCGATGCAGACGCCCCAACACTTCCCCAACACCCCCTCTCTCACACGCTGCTCCTGTTTCTCCACTTGTCCCACAGGTACAGACGAGTCCCCCGAGCCTCTGCCCATCCCCACATTTCTGGTGGGTTATGAGTATGACTTTGTGGTGCTGTCTCCCTTCGGTCTGCCCTACTGGGAGAAGCTGCTGCTGGATCCTTTTGGTTCCCAGCGGGACGTTGGTTATCTGGTTGTTTGTCCTGACAACGAAGCCCTGCTCAGCGGTGCCAGGAGCTTCTTTAGAGACCTCACTGCTGTTTACGAGGTAAAGAAATGCATCTATTTTCTAATGAAATGACTTTGTACATAAAATGTGTGTTTGTTAAAGCTTGAAAACCTCTTACATCTTTATTAGGCAAGGGAATAATGTGGGTCTGAAACATTTGTCTCTGCCTTTCCATAAAAATAAGAGGTAATCCTGCTAACAGACAAACAAATCAATAAATAAATGCCTGTGAGAATATTACCTCCTTATCTGTGGTTAACCTAGAGAGAAAATCTTAATCTGAATAAACTAAGGTACACTTAGGGGCATCAGTTTCCTTAGGGGAAAAATTTGGATATTTATCAAGTCTGTCTCACTTTTTTTATATGTATTATATTTGTACATTTGTATTATATATTCCTGGAGGTATGCACTTATATTTAATCCATATATAATTAACAGTTTTTAATTTAATTACAGTATGTACTTTTTCTTTCTTTCTTTCCTAGGTTTTAGTGTTTCTTTTCAGTTGAAATATTTCTGGAGCACCTGTAAGAAAAATAAAAAAGCAATTCCCCCCTGAGATAAATAAAGTATATCTAATTCTGTTTCTGATTGAGATCAAACTGTTTTTGGCCCTTGATCTTAAATTTGAAGTTTGAAGCTGTACTATTGAAATTTTGAATATATTTGGATCTGTTGTTTTTTCATTTTCTTTTTTTTTTTTGATTTGCAAAAGTAACTGAAAAGATTAATATGACACATTTTTTTGATCATCTTGAATAAAATTGCATTATTTTCAGGGAAATTCAGTGGGTGCTTAATATTGTCTCTTCTCATAAAATTGATTTTTCCAATGACTGTATTTTTGTGTGTGTGCATTTTTTTACATCCTTCCTCCTTGTTGTTCTACAGTCGTGTCGACTGGGTCAGCACCGGCCCATTTCCAAAGGTTACCCTGATGGTCTAGTCCTGGTAGGGAGCAGCAGAACAAAGAATCCTTCAGATCAACCGGTCAGCGAGTGGTTCCTAAAAGCTGCCAGCAGCAACAGCGACGCCTTCACCAAACTCAAACTCTATGCACAAGTGTGTCGCCACAGCCTCGGTACGTGTTGCACATTCAAACATACAGTATGGACAATAGATCATCAACTCACACATCAATCAGATGTCATTAAAGGTTATTGAACCTCCTGAAATCCTGCCAAACGTGCTTAATACGGTTAATGGTGTTTAATGGAGGACTCTTTAATTTCATTAATTTATGCATGGAAAAAATGTGCTGAGATCACGCAAATTTTTCGCCAGAATTGATGCACAGCCATTTGTTACACGTGCTAAAGTTACACATCAGACCACTCGTTTTACAGCGAGAAATATTGTAGAATTGTATGATATTTTCCCAAAACTTAAAGCCCACACGGAGGCTGCTGTGTACACACAATCAACACATCCACTACAGAGTTCTAGTGTAACAATTACAAATCAAACATAATGTAAATTAATCAGCAGTAATTACCTTTCAAGCAGAAAAGTCGCTAATTCCATCTTCTACTCCTCCAGACCATACACTGTAAAAAAGACGGAGATCTAGCTCCGGGAAAGGGGCGGGGCCTGTGAGCAACAGCTGTCAGACAGTCCATCAAACACAATCCTGGCTCTGAATGGTTCTTTTTGCTCAGTCACGGTGCATTCTGGAAATCTGCCAAAGGCTACAGGAGCAGCTGGAGCAATGAGCCTGTTTTTTTCACACAAACTACAAGTTTGATGTTAAGCTGTCCTTAGATAGTGACAGCTTTAGCAAATATGATAAAAAGTAACTTTTATAAGAGTTGCAGACTGCACCTTTCAGGGCTGAAGTGAAGTTTGACATATCACATCATATTACTAAATTTTTTTTGCGAGAATTGACATCTCTATTCCTTCACCAAAGTTGCTTGTAAATGCCTGTTATTTTCCCAAAACATGCATGTGAGGCTATATTCAGTGTTACATTGCACTTAATGCTTGATTTTTGTGAGAAAATAATAATAATTTGAAAAACAGTTATAAAAACATTACCATTTCAGTCATATTGGATTCCATGTTTTTTATTCTAAAACTCATTATCTCTAAAATATAAAATAAATTCTAAATAAATTTTAGTTTTCATTTAGTTGTAATGTAGTTTTCATCTGGTGGAAAAGTTTGGTTGATAAAACTACGAGAGATATATTAGTCGGATAAACAGATAGGTACAGATCTCCACACCAGTGTCAATTTTGTCAACTAAAAGTTTTCATCATAGTTTTTGTTGACTGAAGTGACAATAACTACACTCACTATACTCAGAGATGTCCAGAAAAAAAAACAAGTAGGCTTAAAAATAACAGTAGAAGGCTAAAAGACGCTGCAAGTTTCCGCTCCTGCGGGCCGATGATGCGCAACATCTAGGGGGGGGCGTTATATTAGTGGCTTTTCTTCTGTCTATTTTGTAGCACTTGTCTTAGCATGATGTATTTTCTCACCTAGATTTTGTTTGCATGATGCATTTACAAGTTGAAATCTGGTATCAATGATAATGAAGACAGAATTGAGCATTATTATCAGTTTACCTCTTTCAGTTGAAAATGTACCAACTTATAGTATAGCAGTAGTATGGGCGCTTGGTCTCTTAGTAGTCCGCTGTAGAATGCTGTCTGGCACTGGAACATATCTGCACGATTAATATCATTTTTGTGTGGTTTGCTTGTAGTTGGTTTTGGTAATATATTTAGTTTTATCAATGCACATTAATATTCATAATATATCTATCACAAGCGCATTATTATTTATAATATGTCTTATATATACCCTTACATTTGTGATTTTCGTAACCCAGTAGCCTGGACGCAGGACTTTTAATTTGTGATTCATGATGATATTGATCATGAATGTTTAAAACAAATACATATTCAATTCCATAGAGAGGAATAAAAAAAACCCTTCAAATTCTACTTTTTTCAAATTTGGTCTGTGAATTATTCTTACCAGCGACTCTTTTCTGTGTTGAATCTTTCTTTAAGATAATGTTTATTTAATTTAGTTGAATTCAGTAATGTTGTGAATGTTAAGATTTATTATATTATTGGGGAAATGTTTAGAGAGAATGATTGTTTTCCTTCAGTTGCAGCCGCCAGATATTTGTTTTGACCAGCAGAGGGTGCTGGAAACCTGGTGTTTGGTTGGGTAGCAGCTATTCTGCGCAATGAAGAAGAGATGCTATGCGCAAGCAGACAGAGCTAATAAAAAAGCCTGACTTTTACAGATATTCACGTAATATTACAGATATTCTTCCGGTGCTAAAGGGATAAGAAATCATTTATGAACGTGTTTAAAAGTCAGCGGCCAGAAAGAGAGTAGTAGGCGATTCCGCCCACTGCCTACGCTTCTGGACATCCCTGTATACTATAACTATACTAAAAATCAAGCTGATGAAAAGTATATCACAATATATTTATATTTTTGTCAACTATTAACAAACAAAACTATGATTTTGTCACATGGGACGAAATTTAATCGGAACTCATGTCTGTGTATATTTACAAACATTTATACCATCACATATCAGGTTGATCAATGGTAATTAAATCTTTTAAAAAATTCATAAACTCTTTTTCTTTTTAGGAGAGTAGCTTTATTGATCCTGCAGAAATTTACTGTCAACTATATCTATAAAAGTTGTGGTCAACTAAATTATTAATGTAATTTAGTTGACTTAAACTTATCTACGGTATAACTGAAATAGTCTTCATGACTAAATTTTGACTAAAACTATCAGCCACTGCTGAACTTCAGTGGAGAAGCTTTTAACAGAGTGGAAAAGAAAGTGTTAGAATTACTGATGCGGAGGAATTTGATTGGTCCTCACAAAACCCTTAACCTGACAGAAACCCATGGGGATGAAATAATGCTGCACTCTGAGCCAGGCTCTCCCGCTCATCTGTGCCTCACTTCACAAATGCACTTAATAATGGTCTAAAATGCACTTAAACGGCTTCTTTTTTTTTCCCAAAAGAGTTGAATCCAACTAAAAATAACACACTTGATATTTGTGTAAAGGCAAATGTCATCATAATGCTTCTGGCAATAGACTGTATTTAGTGCTGGGTAACTGCCACCTCAAGGATTTGATGAGGTCTCCCGTGTTGGATGCCTGGCTTCGTCAGCTCTTTGCAGGAGAATTTCCACCTTCAGCACCTCTCGCTTCAGCGAATGTTATAGTTGTTTTATAAAAAGACTCACAGAACAGAAAGCGTTTCTGCTTCAACTAAAGCGCCGCATTGAGTGTGATCAGTGTGGGAGAATGTGGAAATTGAGCAAATAGTGTAACTTTTTATCTTCTCTGCAGAGATTTACAGAGGTGTAAAGAGTACTGATTAGGCTTTACACCGATTTCATCGGCTATATCGGATCGGCCGATATTTTGCATTTCATGCAATTAATGTGATCGGCTGTAATGTCTTAATTCGCCGATCCGATCAATGACGTCATTGTTGTGATGAAACGTTCTGTAGATGTTCCCATTGCATTGTTTTATCGCTCATTTACACCAAAGAGTTGCTTTACGTGACACGGCTTTATTTCACTCGCATTTGTGCACAAAGGTGGAAACCTTTGAGTGAACGGCAGAAATGTCGATCGGTTGGAGCGGAGCAGCATGGCGCCAGACTTCGTCCCCAGTCTACTGGCTCTGAAAGCAAGGACAGCGTCTGCTGTTAGTGTCTGTGTGTGTGTTTGTATGTGTGTGCGTGGTTGTTTTGTTGATTCAGCCGAGCCTAGAGCGGAGCGATGCGCTCCGGTTTCAGGGTGATAGTGTGTGTTCGTGTTTGTGTGTGTGTGCCCCACCTCTGCTATGCACCTCTGAATACGGACTATAAGCAACAGCAGGTTTTGCAATGCCACAGTCAGGAAATATGTCTCCTTATGCTGATGGAGGCTTCACGTGTGTCTCGTCTTCAGACTGTGGTCGGAAGACACAGGGGCGTCTAACTTCCTCCCCAGGCCGATATCCTCAGCTTCAGGGTTAACTCCCTTGCTTCTCAGCAGTCATTGAGTATGACATGGGACTCCGCTTTAATTCATCAGCTGCAACCTTTATTTTGCTAATCACTAAAAACAGCATACAGTTTATAATCGATCTTCTCCGGTCACACACGCTCCCTCACTCCGCACATGGTCGAGCAGTTAAAGGGCCACGCACCTACACACTCACACACTCTGACAACAAGGTCAGAGTGTGTGTTGTCCCGAAACATGGTACCATTTGATTTGCCGTGAATCTGTACAGGCAGTACTGAAGGAATTCGGTCAGTAGCAATCGTGTAGTATCCTACTCAATTAGAAGTACTGTTACTTGTTGAAATTGTACTCAAGTACAAGTTCAAGTAAGTCATACATAAAATACTCAAGTACAAGTTAAAGTAGCTCAATTAAATAGTACTCAAAGTAAAAGTTACTAGTGGATTCTGATCAATATGAAAAAATAATCACAAAAAATAATAATTTACTCAGTGACGGTTGGGCGTAGAAAAGTAAGAAATTATTTCTTTAAAAAGTACTTAAGTACAAGTAAAATTATGGATTTCAAAATTAATATCCCCCCTACAAGTATGTTGCTGAAAATGGAGCTTAGGGGACAACATTGCTCTGTAGGGGAGCAAACTGACAACGTCGGGATCCCCTACGCTCAACAGCGCTGGCGACAACCCTGCTATTATTAAAAGTTCTGTGGTCTCTGTTTTCCAGCTCCATACCTCGCCTCACAGCCATTGGACAGCTCCCTCCTCATCCAGCCCAGCCCCCCAGCCTCATCCAACCAAACATCAACCTCACAAGTATCGAGCTCCACCTCAAACACAGGTGGACAACAACACACCTCAACCAACGCTGCTGGTTCCTCACTTCCAAACACCAATAGCACCAGCAGTGGAGCAGGAAACGGTTCCACCACCTCCAGCAGCCTCGGCTCTTCTGCAAACCAGCCCGGTGGGGCCATCCCATCAGCCAAGCCCAACTCATTCCCACCGTTTGGGAGCGTAGCCAGCCAAGGGCCAGGAAATGGCCCTCAGAGCGGTCAGCAGTGTCAGCAGGCTACTAGCCAGAGTATGGGCACCTCAGGGGACAACTCCAGCACCCAGAACCAGGGAACAACAGAACCTCCTGAAAGGTATCACACCTATAGAAAAACCAGTTCAGCCACTAAAACAATATGCTAAGGTTTCATTTATTCAGACAAAGTTTTTTCAGGACATTTACTTTGAAATTTCCTGGGTTCCTGGACAACCTGAGAGTGGTCTCAGAAAGAACTCATAACGACACATAAAAGCAATCAATTGAAGCTTTGATGCTTTCCTTATTAAGTAATTCATAAGGATACATCAAAGCAATCAGTAGACGCCTCTGTGGAAGACTGACAGTTGGCAGTGGAAACATGTCAGGAGATCAAAGTAATTTTCAAAGTAGATAAAATAAATAAAAAATAAATTGGAAGACCCTAAACAATAACGTCAATAAATAAAATAAAAACAATGTCAGATATTTTAGAGTCAAGTCAATGTAATTCGATTTTTTTTTTTTTCCTCGAGACACCAATATTTGTTAGTCACTGTTAATTAAACATTGTAACTTTTGCTTCTGGCAAGTGTCTCATATCTAATGAAGTTGTTTCCATGTGTGTAAGTAATGTTCATTTATATAAACATTTCACAGACAGAGGTCCAAAGTTCTTTACATATCAGCTCATTCACACTCACATTCACACACAGAGCTGGGACTGAGCTGCCATGCAAGGCGCTAGTCAACCACTGGGAGGACCTTGGGGTTCAGTGTCTTGCCCAAGGGCACTTCAACACATAGACTGTTATAGATCGGTATTGAACACCCAACCTCTCGATCAGAGGACGATGCGAAACATTTAAATATTGAAACATCTGTAAAACCTTGTCATGAAAGCGTAAAAACTTTTTTTGAAATTTAGGTGTGTGTATTTTCATGGGTTATGGAAACGAAGCTTCGAGCACTGTTAAAAAGCTATATTATATGTTAAGATGGACATTGTAGTTTAATTTAGCATCGCCATAAAAAATAGTGGCATTAGTACTTTCATGATTTATTCAGATTTATTTTGATTTGCCTTGTTTTTGATGTAGCAGAGTTTCATGGTTTCTTTGCAGATAAAATTGTGTTTGCGTTCTCTGTGTGAAACAATGACCACATGCTGAGAGTGTGTAACATTGTCCTGTTTTTCCCCCACAGCACTTTGGAACGAGAGAAGGTGGGCGTGCCCACAGACGGCGAGTCCCATGCCATCACGTATCCCCCTGCCATTGTTGTTTACATTGTGGACCCTTTTAGCTACGAGGAGGCGGACAGTGGCTCGGGCCCAGTTCCGACCAACTCCAGCGTGTGGACGCTGGGTTTGCTACGCTGCTACCTGGAGATGCTCCAGTTTTTACCTGCGCACATCCGAGGATCCATTTCTGTGCAGGTCAGCAACTTTCTCCTCTGGTAATCAGTTTGTGTCCTCAATGCAGGGTTTTTCAACCTTGGGGTCGTGACCTGAAATTTCTAGTCATTCAAAAATTACTGCTTAAAAGTACATTTTCACATTTTTTTTTTTATTCATTATTCTTTTCTAAATTAAAACACCACACACAATATTAAACAACTTTATTCTATATTTTCACTTTCTCCAAAAACATCTAGTAATTAAAGTTAGATTTATAGAAATATCTTAGCTGGCGTAACTTTCTTTCAATTCTAATGGTGTAATTGATAATGAATTAAAAATATGGCTGAATCATAATTGTAATTTAAAAATCAGTTGCTGTCGTAATCGTAATTAAATTGTAATTCAGTTTACATGATTGACTTTGTAAGTGCCATGTAAATTCTATAGAAATTCTCAACTATAATTTAACGCAATACTTTGGAACGTTACAGTTCTACATATATGTAATTAACAATTATCATAATGTGTTTAATCTCAAGCATTCCCACATTTTACCATTTTAAAAAAAATGTAATCGAGGGGTATAAAGATACAAAAAGGCTCAGATGGCCACACCAAAAATAAATAGTTAGGAAAGGAATTAGATGATAGATACTCTATTTGTTTTAAGTGTTTTTTACAGCTTATTATTTGCAATAGAACTTTAGTAATTGAGAATGTAATTGTAGTTGACTTTCTCAAGATACAAAATAATAGTAATTTAATTGAAATTTAAGAAAAATGCTGGTCACTGTAGTAATTGAACATAGGTAATTGAAAACTTAATTATAAATGAAAAATGTAATTGACTCCAACCTTGTTTGTAACTCAGTATAAAAAACATAAACAAAATGTAATTCTAGTAGGAAAAATAGTATCTTGTGTTGCCAAAAGTTTGTGATATCAAAATGGGGTCACGACTCAAAAAAGTTTGGGAACCACTGCCTTAATGTGAGGTTAGATCACAACACCCAAGGGAGCAAACCGAAGATGCCACTTTGAAAACTTTTCCACTTGTATTCATAATAATCAATCACTATTTCCCTAATTTAGGCAGAGTTGTATTAAATTGCATTACATATGTATGATGCATACTTTTAAAGTTCCTTGGGTATCCATTAATCATAAAAGTTTTAACGTAAGCTCGTTCCCATTTATTTATGTAATTTATAATTTTGTATTCTTTCCAGATTGTGCCATGCCAGTACCTGTTACAGCCGGTTCGAGGAGAAGACCGACACATATACGCCCAACACCTCAAATCTTTGGCCTTCTCCGTGTTCTCTCAGTGCCGACGGCCACTGCCCACCTCTACACACGTTAAATCCCTGACCGGATTTGGACCTGGCCTGGCCGTCGACACCGCACTAAAAAACCCTGAGGTACACACAGCAAACGACCACACACTCTGGATTGCTTTGATTTCATCCATTTGTGTAAGTAGAGGCTGATCTGTTCCAGTTTTCCTCTGGGCACTGGGAGTTAGCAGCACTCTGCTGTTGGCCTTTGTGCTCTAATCAATGTGTAAGCAAGGAACAGCTGCTTTGGCCACAAGTTTCTATCCAGACATGCTCTGATGTGACCCAGCCTTTAACTCTTTAGCATTGACTCTCTTCAGTCTGCTTCTGTTAGGTTACAACAACATCGTACTATAAGGAGTTTTTAGCAAAAGCCATCTTTTAAGGGTTGGAACAGGACCAAAGGATCTTTTAACCCTCAGCTACTCTGAATGTTTTCTAACCATTTTCTGCTTGGCTAGCTCGTTGAGATCTTCATAATGGTTTCCTGATAACAAGGCCTATTAAACAAGAGCACTCAATGGCCCTCATTTATCAACCTTGCATGAAAACGGGTGCAAATCTGAGTTCACATTGTGTCGTACGACAGGACCATAAAACATTTGTATGTGACCAATCCCAGCGCACTAATGATTGGGTATTGATAAATGCCGCGGCTGAATTCAGTCATCATTAACATGTTACGCCCTCAAATATTCCTGGTTCGGAGGCCCCGCCCTCTGAGGGCAAACAAACATTTGCAAGGAAATACACTTTTCCGAGCTGAAAATCAGCATCCTCACAGCTGAGGTGAAGAAAAACAAAGATGTACTTTTTGGTTGTGTGAAAACTGGAATTTTAGGAGCTCATTTAAATGCCCTGGGAAAGAGAATAACTGAAGCACTGAACAGCGTTTCGGAATTGAAGCAAACTCGGGCTCGGCAAATGATGGTTAAAATGAAATGTTACTCATCCACAGCCTGAAATCGTAAATTCCAGCTTTTTGATCAATAATATAATTCTTTACATTCAGACGGCTCATCGGGCTGGCTAGCGCAATTTTACTTCAATTTTAGACGCAGCAAAATCTGCTCACACAGGTTTGTGTACACGAACTCAGACCAGATGTTAGATCTGATCATAGCTTACGATCGCGTCAGCATTGATTAACACCGAATTTGGTCGATCGCACGTCGTACGCCTTGTGAACCGTGGGTTTTCGGATTTGTTATTCATTTTAGTTTGAAGCTTCACAAGCCTGTGAGTGTGTGTGCGCTTTCAAGGCAAGTAAGCTCTCCCTACGAAGGAAATGTTAATCAGTAATATGAATGTTTTTTGTGGAGTTTTGTTATGTTGTGCCCGGCCATACACGACTGCACTGACTGTGAAGCAGGAGATGTTAAACCTACCTACACTTTTTCTTTTCAAATTGTTTACCTCTATTTTTATACTGGTGTATAGTATTTAAGTAGTCAAGGCAAAGGGGCTGGATGAAACTCTATGAGGTGATTGAAAAACTAACCCAGCTTAACTGAGTCAAATTTCATAAAGTTCAGTCAATTACAAAAAGAGATATGAATTTTTAAAGACTTTCCAATAATGGGAGAAAGGGATTTTTATTGATATATTTATATTTATATAGATCCAGATTTCCTCTAAAATGTATTGGAATCTTCTATGGTGTAAGGGTTATCTTTGGATAAAATGTTGTCAAAATCCAGTACTTTTGATGTAATCCAGCTAACATTCAAACAAACAAACAAACAAACAGATGCCAGAAGAAAGAAAAAAACCAATTTCCTCCTTGGTGGAGAAAACCAGGACTCAATTTGGATGAATTTTTTGCACTTTTTTTTTTTTTTTTTTTGATGCATAATAACATTTTGCTTTCATTCTGCTTCAGATATCTGTGCCGGTACAAATCCAGCAGTCAATCGTAAATGTACATTACAAGGATACCAGTCTAAGTGATTATTTGATCTTCTCCGCTTGCAGAGACCAGAGTGTTTGCGGCTCTACACCCCTCCCTTCATCCTTGCACCAGTCAAAGACAAGCAGACAGAACTCGGCGAGACTTTTGGCGAAGCCTCGCAGAAATACAACGTGCTTTTTGTAGCATACTGTTTGTCCCATGACCAGCGATGGCTGCTTGCAACGTGCACTGACCTGTATGGAGAACTCCTGGAGACGTGCATCATCAACATCGACATCCCCAACAGGTACAACTACAAGAAACTTACATAGTTTTACTATTCCCTGAAGATTTTTACAAATAGTTTTCTGCTCATTTGTTTTGAATGAAATAAGGCACACATTTATTTTACAAATTAGATTATTTATTTAAATCTAGAATCTTTACAACAACCACAGAAATAAAAAAAGACCAAACAGTGGTTTCTGTTGTCCCTTAAGGAAGAGAAACCTACAACACCTAGAGGGTGGAAAAGGGAATTTTTTAATATATGGGCAAAATTTTAAGTACTTTTTAATATATTGTTTTCAGGAAAAATTTTACCCGGCAGTTTTTTTAACTGCAGGTTTGATTAACGATTTTCAGCAGTTTTCATTTTCCTTTCCACTCCATTATAATCAACCGTATCCATGGAAACTCCACAACTTTTTAATGTCAATTTTTAAAAAGGCAGTGAATTATAAGTTTTAGAACAGGAACCATTGAGGTGTATCTCAGTGTGTGATGGCTGTAATTAACTTTCATGTTGTTTTCTCCACTCCGTTACCACAAAAAGGTAACGGAGTGGAGTGACCTCCGTCATTCAATCCCATGTTAAACAAGCATTAGGAAGAATTAGGCACTGCTGCTATGCTGCTCAAAATTAAGTCACCATTAAATTATATGATTTCCAACATCCTAAATGTGCTCCTAATGAAAATGTTCCCCATATATAAAAAATACATAGTGAAATATAATGCAAACCATTTTTAAAGAATGTTAAAATTAGCTGCATTTACCTGCTTGCTCCATTCCCACGCTAGCTTTGAATACTTTGACTCATCGACACAGTGATTTTCCTCATAGTTTCTTAAAAACCGCTGGCAGTATAATACACTAAAAACAGGCTCTCTGTTAGATTTCTAATTATAGTCATTAAGTTTTGAATTAACATCATCTCACATTTTTTTTTTGCCCTGCTGTCCTGCAGGGGAAAAAAATCTATGAATTTGTAAAACAGGGTAATTGGCTTTTATAGACATTCAGGGTGTCTTGGTTTGATCCAAACAGGTTATTTAAGTCGATTTGTCACGTGAGACTTTGTCCAAATTCAATATAGTTTAAAAGGAATCCACCTAAAAGTGTTCCCCTTTATTAGTGTGGGATCAAGCTGTTTTAAGGTTCTCTGATTGCACAGTTTGTAGAGTTGTGTGTTTGTGTTGACGTGTGTTTTGTCTGAAGGGCACGGAGGAAAAAGGGCTCAGTACGGCGGCTTGGCTTGCAGAAGTTGTGGGATTGGTGCTTAGGTCTAGTGCAAATGACATCAGTGCCCTGGAGAGTGGTGATTGGTCGACTGGGGAGGATAGGACACGGAGAGTTAAAAGGTAGATTTTCCCACTTCAAACAACAACAAAGGCATGAATGACTAACCTGTGCATCTCCTCTCTCCTCGTCCCAGACTGGAGCATTCTGTTGAGCAGAAGAAACCTCCAGTCCCTCAGCCGCCGCCTGAAGGAAATGTGTCGAATGTGTGGCATCTCCGCCTCCGACACTCCCAGCATCCTCAGCGTGTGCTTGGTTGCCATGGAGCCGCAGGGATCTTTCATCATCATGCCAGGTAATTTTAGTGTGCGGACAGTGTGCTGTTCATCAGACTGACATTGGTGCATGTAGAATGATATCAGTGACATGGAGCTGTGTGTTTGTCTGCTAGCCTATGTGGCGTGATGGATGGACGCAGTCTATCACAATAGAACTCCACACCTTGTCCAGATTAGATTGATGGCAGCAGGGTAGAGAGTGTACTCCTCACTCATAAAGCAGCAGCTCTCAGATGCCCATTGATCTCCATGCAGTGTGATGGAGAGACAGATCAATGGGTTTATTTTGGGAAGTGAGAGGTGGGATTGTCAATGCTTCATGGCAGGGTTGTGTAGAGCTATGCTGTGCTCAGAACATGTCTCCTCTCTTCTCTCCATACATTTTTTTTATTCCAGTATTATGCTGTTTTTCAGCCTTTTCCAAATGTTCTAGGAACACAACAACAAAGTATTTGAGGTTTATTTTATCAAACTCGCCTGTTTTCTAGAGGTTTAGTCCTCTGAAAAATCACTTTCATGACGCTTCTAAAAACAGGCTGTTTTTTGGGCCTTCATCATAATCAGTATCAGAAAGGATTTTATTCACCAGGTACAGTTCAGAACAATTCAAGGAATTTAACTTGGTAGTTGCAGCTGAAAGAACACACATCAATACACTGCGGCGGCCATTTGCGGCAACCATCATGTTTAGAGGTATATGCAAGAGTAGGCGTGTGCGTTTATCACAGCAGCAGGAGAGTATATCATTAACATTCACTTTCTTGTCCTCCTCATCTCTTCTGACTACAGAAATAGTTCATTTTAGGTGATTTCAGTGCATTGATTTGTCCGACCGCTGCGTCACATTGGTCACAAACACGTCAGATCATCCCATAAAAGAGATACGAGGCAGTATAACGGATGCTAAAAATAAAACTCTCAACTGCCAGCTGTTTCAAACACTCACACTATTCCGACTTGCCTGTTTGGAGCTGACTTTTTACAAAATGTGGAATAACATGGGAGGAAGGAAACAGACCCTTTTAAATGTTGTCCCTCTGAATGAGGCTAAAGGAATGTATATCACTGTAGTAAAACCATTGTAAAGTGAGTTTTTCATAATACTGCCCCTTTAAGGTGGAACAGATTCTCTGTGCTCTGGTTGACACTGCTCTCACATGTTCCCCCAGTTTGAGATGGAAACAAATACTGACATATTTACATTTGAAGTTTGATCTACATTCAGCCACATTCATTTTAAACAAAAGAAAGATTTTGTAATGTAAGTTTTTATTAGTTATTTTAATCACAGCTATAAATATTATATCATGAGACTTAGTTTATTACTTTTCTCTAAACCGAAACTTGCAAGCTCGACTAAAGTTAATGAGTCACACTAGGCACCAGGGATGAGCAACTTTTAACACAGCACAAAATGTGATTGCACCTGATCCAAGGGCCACATTATCAACATTGGTGTCAGCATTTAGAATAATGAGTAATCTGAGCAATAACACAGGAAAGAACAATGAGGTTTTTGTGTTGTTGCTGTTTTGTTTTTTTTAATTGTTGTTTTTGAGTTGTGTTTTTTGTTTTATATTTTGTATAAATATTTGGATACTTATTTTTGTGTATTTTTTATGGTCATCTTGTGTGTTTTTTGAGTTATTTTGTTGTCATTTAGTTTATTTTTCAGTTATTGTTGTGTATTTGTAGTCGTCTTGAGTGTTTGAAGTGTATTTTTGTTTTTCTTTTGTGTATTTTTGTCTCCTTTTTTGTACTTTTGTCTGTTGCTGTTTTTGTGTGTTTTTGATGTCCTTTCTTCAATTTTTGTTGCCTTATTTCCCTGTGATTTTTTTTGTGTGTGTTTTTGGAATTATTTTGTGTGTCCCGCATGTGGACCCCAGGCCACCAGTTGCCCATGTCTGCTATACAATGTTGTAGAATCAGATCCACCTTTGAGTAATCCTCATGGTGGTTGGTTCAAACAACCGTCGACCCATTAAAGAACAATAGTTTCATCCTTTTGTTGTATTTTAATTGGCTTCTCTTTTAATTAGGTGTCAAATGTAAATAAAATGCAATGTGTACTTTCAAAAGGCACATTTTCACTAATTTTTAGGGAAAGTTCTCTACACTTTGAAGCAATGGCCTGAAATAATATTGGATCTCCTGTATTTTTTTTGTGTATATCTCTATAGATTCATTTGATTATTCCACCACTTGTAACAAAATTCTGTTTGCGACACTTTCTCAGCCACAGAATCCTGTCAGTGGCCGCGTTTACATGGGAGCTTTCATTCCTCTTTAAAGTGGAATAAAAGTTAATTCCTCTTTAATCTAACCTTGTAAACACCTAATTCCTAATGCTAATTTAATTCCGCATGTATGACTTGCGGCGATGACGCGCTGGGTGATGACATAATCCAACATGGCGCCCTGGAATAGAGCCAAAACTATTTAATAAGAGCCTTAAAATACATGGATACTGTATAATGAAAAAAGGGGATGGACGGACGCATAAAACATAAGACATTAACACAGACACATGGACTTCTTAAACTATTGGCGATCAGCAAACGCAACAGGCTTCATCGGACGGGTGATACTAAGACCCGGTGTCACGGACTGAGTTCACATCGGTCTGAGATTGGTTATGAGCATGCACACTACCGGAAAATGAATTTATGCTACTTCGGCTTAGCTTTTTTCTACTTCTGCCGTTGCTGAGATTAAAAATAAATTTTCAAAGCTATTGTTATTTGACGAGTGCTGAATGGCTCATTTTCTTGTACAAAAATGTACAACTGCTCAATATACGAGGCAGGAGAGGTTCCAACGCCACAAAGAAATGATAGACAAGTCAATCTTCTTCATGGTGAAGGGCACGCCATCACCAGACACCGACAAGAAGGAGCTCAGGAATCTCAGGTACCAAGCCAAGCACCATGTCTGGGATACTTAATTTTTTTTCCAAAAAAACATGATTATAATGTACATTGCAGTAAAAAACAGTTAACCTAATGTAACTTTATTTTTTTTAAATCATTATAACCCAGTACGGGTACATCTCAGTACGTAGCAGTCACGTACTGAGATTTTAAGAGGAACTCAGTACAATGTGAACTCAGACCGTGACACCGGAGACGGAGGAAATGCGTCCCCATACTGCTGCACAGGCTGTGATATTATCAGTTTGTCATTGTAACGGTTGTTAGAGCTACTATATTTACCAGGGAGAAAATATTTTTTCCTGGTTGTTGTTTTCTGGAGTTTTACTGGGCTTTATTTACTGGTGATTAGTTCATATCTCTTCTGCTCCGTGGACCAAAAAGTGTTATTGTTGAGCTGTTGCTTCAGAACTACAATCAAAATAAAGGTGAAAACAGTTGTCATGTGTGGTCTTCTGTAGGGATGTAACGATTACTCGTAAGGCAGTTAAAAATCGATTAATAGGTATCACGATTCACATCGATACTGTGAAAATTGAATCGCAGTACTTTTTTTTAAACCTCTTGTCCAAATGCTATCCAGAAGTGTTGGCGGTGGGCGGAATCTGCTAATACTTTCTTTCTGGCCGCCTTCTACTTTTAAACATGTTCATAAATGATTCCTTACCCCTTTAGCACTGAAAAAATTTCTGTAATATTACGTGAATATCTGTAAAAGTCACGTTTTTCTATTAGCTCTGTCTGCTAGCATAGCATCTCTTCTTCACTGCAAGATATCTGCATGCCAACCGACCACTGGGTTACCAGCGCCCTCTGCTGGTCCAAACAAATATCTGACATAAATACAGTGAAATTACTGTTTGTTTTTTTAAGTCCAATTGTTAAGGCATAAAATACATTTTCAGATGCACTTTTAAAAAGAAAACGAACTATTATGCAGTTTTGCATTGTTTACTATAGAATCAGAATTTAAATTAATAGGCTTCTTCTTCATTTGTATTATTTCTTTATTTATTTCATTCAAGATTTATTTTTAGTTAAATTGCATTGTTTTGAATAGTTTATCAAGGGATTATTTTGACAATGAAAAATAAAAGGAAAACAGTATAGTTTTTTATAGTTTTTTTCCCTCAAAAAATAAAAAACTATTTTTCAGTCATCATTTTTCTACAGTCCCATTTTGTAAAATAAATCATGAGAGAATCGTATCGTGAACCCAGTATCGTAGAATCGAATCGGGAGTTGAGTGAATCGTTACATCCCTAGTCTTCTGTGTTACTGCCGACAATAAAAGGTTTGTTGTGTGTTTTTCCCGATAGACGTGATAGACGTGATACGTCACGTTCGCCCCCTGTTCAATCCGAGCCTTCCCAACTCCCAGACCTAAAATGGAATTAGCTAAAGCCGAATAAACCGGTTTTCTTTGTAAACCTCAATTCGGGAATTACTATTAGGCAAGGCAGATTTATTTATATAGCGCATTTCATACACAAGGCAATTCAATGTGCTTTACATGATCAAAAAGTGCAACAGACATCAGCTTAAAATCAATAAGAACATTAAAGTCAGCAACAAAAAATTTAAAAACATCAGTAAAAACATTTAATATCATCAACAAACATCAACAACAAGACCAAAAATCTCCCTTTCAATCATACGCAGTAGAGAAACAGAGTGGCTTTAACTTAGATTTGAAAATGTTCACATGTGATGCACGTGATCCACTTCTTTGCAGCATAACAGCTAACTATTAATTAACTATTACCATATAAACACTAAGCAGAACACTTTAATTCGGAATAACTAATTCCGAATTAATAAACATCATGTAACCGTGGCCATTGTTGGCCTGTTGGTGTCAGTGTTATCATCGTGGTGGAATTATTCAGCTTTTCTTTTCTGTTCTGCCTTCTCTTTTGTTCAGTCACCAAAGTAGAATAAAACTACTTTACTCTTGTGTGTAAAAAATAGACGTTTTGACAGTTACTTGATGTTTCTCTTAGTGATCTCCTCTTCTATCTGTGTGTGTCCTCAGACTCCGTGTCCACAGGCTCAGTGTTTGGCCGCAGCACTACTCTGAACATGCAGACATCCCAGCTGAGCACGCCACAGGACACCTCCTGCACTCACATCCTGGTCTTCCCCACATCCGCCTTTGTCCAAGTCGCCAGCTCCAATTACACCAACATCGACACCAACATCGACATCCTCAACGCCACCACGGGTCGGTATCCACTGTCATCCACCTCACGTTCACTCCGTTTCCTTCTTTCAGTGCAGCCCAGTCACATTTGTTAGAGTCAGATTGACACAGTTTAGTGATGAGGTGTGTTCCCACATACTTAATGTGTCACCTTATTCTCTCTCCTTTAGCTGAGAGTTTAGTTACTGATAAGTTTATTAACTTATCACAGCAGGGCCACAAACATGTGATTGTATCTGATCCAAGGATCACATGATCAACATTCATGTCAGCATTAAGAATAATGTCTGTTCTGAGCTTTAATACAGGACAGAACACAGGGTTTGTGTGTTTTTCTTGTTGTTTTGTACATTTCCCAGTCATTCTTGTACAAATATGTTGCTGTTTTATACATTTTCCTGTTATCTTTGTATACTTTTGTTGTTTTTGGAGTTGTTTAGTTAAATTGAGTGTTATCTATAATTTCTCTACATTTATTCTGACATTTTGTGTATATTTGTCGTCTTGTATGTTTCTGTTTTCATTTAGTTTATTTTTGTCATTCTTTTATGTGCTTTTGTTGTCTTTTTGTGTATGTTTCTTACCCTTTTATCAAGTTTTGTTGTCTTTTTTGTTGTGTTTCTTTTTAGGGACCACACAAAAGTAAACTAAGGCCCGTATATGGCCCCTGGGCCGCCACTTGCCCATGTCTGCTATACAGTGTTGTACCATCAGTGTGTCTTTGAAAAACAATGGGATCCACCTTTGAGTAAGCCTCATGGTGATTGGTTCAGACAATCTTGAGTAACATGCTTGGATCACACATTCTTTCTTTTTTTCTAATTTTATTTTAATTAAAATGTAATTATTTGATAAATAATCGTTTGTTATCAAACATTAGTTTTGTGTAAATTCCATTCATTGAACTTTTTAGATAATGTTGGATTCGGTGTTTTTCTGTATGATTGTTTTGTTTCCAGATGATCGGCTGGTGATTGATTGATTAATTAAGTAGGTTAAATATGACAAAACATGTTTTACTGGTTAATATTCAGTCCAATTAGAGGTTGGAACATTTTTAAGACAGTTCGGTTTCTAAGAATCTGAATCTTTCGACGTTTGTTGTTTTCTTGGTCGAGGCCTGACTAATCTGTGCACCATTTGTTCTTTGGTTATTGCATTTTAAAACCAAATCAAAATAACAAATAAACAGAAATACAGAAAAATCAAAAACCAGATAAGCAGCATTTTTCTTTTTTAAAATTAAATCTGGTTTTGTTTGTGTGATATTTGGATATTGGATAAGAGCTTCATGTTTTAAGCTCACCACACAGAGTGGACCCACAGACGGAGGCAAAATTTTACTCCTGGACAAAAAAGAAGCAACGCATAAGTCACATTACTGATGAACTGCTTAATTGAAATGTTATTAATACTTTTAATTTTTAAAAAGGATGTTAAGAAAAGCACACACGATATGTGAATAAAGGAACCAGAGGTGGTGTAATCACTCTACTGGTGCTCCTCGTTTCTTGTGATCAACTTCCGTGTGCATGGACGGCTTCCGTTAGTGGCTAGCGGTATTATAATTAATGAAAAAAATTTGCTGCCCTCAAAAAAGCTGTGTAATTGTTTTTGCAAAAGTGAGAAATGGAAGAAGTTTTAACGTCTGTTGTTCCTCACACCAGCCTCACAGTCGGTAGTCACTAGTTTATTTGGATACTATTTGGACGGTAACACCGTAAAACAAAACATAAACGTGAGCACCTTTTTACGAGCTGGAACATTTACAGACTGCATGAAAACAGGAGCAGGACCAGAAAACTGCTGAAATAAATCCTAAACAGTCTTCAGTTCTCGCTTTAATTTCACCGTAAATATCCAGATATCTCACAGAACAAGATTTATTTTTTTTTAACAGAAAATTGCTGCTTGTCTGGTTTTTGATTTTTTTGTATTTCTGTTTTGTTTTAACTCAGTAAAACAAAATAATCGCACCGTTTATTTGTTATTTTGATTTGGTTTTAAAAATGGAATAACCAAAGAACGAAGGGTGTGCAGACTCTGACTGGTTATGAATATACTGTATTTGATTTGATTTTTTCTTTTCTATCAATGATTTAATGCTCAAGGCTTGTTGTTCTGCTCATGTTCTCTACAGATGGGTCTGATGCTATAGGGATCTTCGACCTGCTGGACCAGGAGAATGAGTTAGTAGACCCAGACATCATCATCTCTCCCACCACTTCCCCAGTGCACTCCCCAGGCTCCCATTACCACCACGGAGGGGATGGCAGTAAGGTGAGAGCTCACACACACACACACACACTTGTGCACGCCAACATAACTCATGTCTACAAAGCTGAGCTGATGTTTTCTCTGTGTTCCAGGGCCAGAGCACAGACCGCATGGAGTCTCATGAAGAAGTTCCAAACCTCCTCCAGCAGCCTCTGGCACTCGGCTACTTTGTGTCCACGGCTAAAGCCGGCCCACTACCGGACTGGTTTTGGTCGGCCTGTCCAGAGGCGCAAAACCAGTGTCCACTGTTCCTCAAGGTACCACACAACGTTTCTGTTACACGTGCACAGTGTGCACACTGCACCAGTTCAGTCTACACGTTTTACAGAGTTACCCATAAGACACCTGGGCTGTTGATGTTCTTCACTGATGAGAATGATCTTACAAAGAAATATTTCTTTTCAAAATGTTCTCAAATCCATGTCCTAACTTCAGCATTATTCCCATGTCGTTTTACCCATTTCAGTTTTGTTTCTGTTTCACCATCTTTTCCTATTTACATTACTGTACTGGCTACTCAACTTTCTGAAATCGTGCCAAACATGTTGAATAGAGTTAGAAGTCCACTCCTGTTTTTAATGTGATATTTATATGCTTCAGATGACTTGCAGAATCTGGGAGGTTTAGACTGAAATCACATTGTGATAATTTGATATGTTTGTTTGCTCCAAAACATGCATGTGAGGTATTTTCATTCCATGTCGGGCCTGATTTTAAATTAAAAACATTCAAAAGAAAAACAGTCAATGCTGCTTTTTCCATTTCAGAACGTGATATCTGCATTTCCTGTTTATTTTCCATAATCTCGTAAAAATAAAAATAAAAACTTACATTTAATCTAATAATCTAATTCCACATATCAGATGGAAACCATTTCATTTCTTTTAAGTATAAGTTCATCCTAAAACCAACTTTTTTTTCTGCTGAATTCATATATGATTAGGTATCAAGTAATGTAGTTTATTGATCCTTGTCCCACTCTTCACATTTTAGTCTAAGTATTTAAATTTAGCGTTTTTAGTTGTAAAATGTCAGTGTGACTGCCCTCTATGGGTTGAACGCCTGCTATTACAATTGAATTTTGCTATTGGCTGAGAATAGATCAGTGACTTTGGCCCCGCCCCTCCTATAAAGGATGGGAGGAGAGAGGAGGTCTCATCTGTTCACAGCCTTCAGTGAGCATTGATTGACATGTGGAACTGTGCAGCACTGTGGGGGCGGGGCTGTTGTGAGTGGGCGTGTAGCTACTCTACGAGCTACGCCCATAATCAAGGCATTTTTTTTAATTTCCCCCTGGGGGTGAACTTACACTTTATTAGGACACAGACGAGCTGGAGCACGTCTAGCGTTGCCTATGAAAGGATAAACGTGATTGGTTGAACATGTGCCTTTGAAGGAAGCATCTTCTTTTAAGTGATTGGCCTTATGATTCCCGACACTGAATGTGCTTTTTATTTGTTATGTGCTTGTTCTGTGACTCCTTAGAAATCAGTTTCTGTCTTTTCAGGATTGTCTATATTATAAATCTCTTTAGTATATACAGTATTGTTTTCATTTATATTGATCATTATTTCAACTTTGGTTTTGTTTTCTCCTGCTTACTTTCAATGGGTTATCAACCATGACACACTTGCTTTACTTTAATTAGAGAGGCTTACTATGGGTATGTGCTAACTGCCTGTTAAAACAGGAAGTCCCGCCTCCATCCAAGATATTTGTCCAGTTTTCTACAGCCCATAAAACGACAACTGTGCTTAGAAACGCCGTAAAGAGGTCAGCTGTTACTGAAGTGTAGCATTCAGCTGCTCATGTCAAACCTTCCAGAAAAGACAAGAGGAGCTGAAATGATTTTAATAAGCTAAGACTGAACTTGATTTGTCTCTGTGCTCGTTGCTCTCAGGCCTCTTTACACCTCCACGTGTCGTCAGTGCAATCAGACGAGCTGCTGCACAGCAAACACTCCCACCCTCTCGACTCCAATCAGACCTCAGATGTTCTCAGGTAAACGGCACAAAGCACCTGCACACAAGAGCTCACTTTAAAAAATGGTACACAACAGTAAACTATGTATTAAGGTGAATCATACAGTATTAATTAAATGCAGTGGTTCTCATGTTGTTTGTTTTATTGCACCTTTTTTTTAAAGCAGTGGTTCCCAACCTTTGATTGAAAAACACTGCTTTAAAGAGTGAAAAATTAACAAAATCTCAACAAAAGCGGAAAAATGAAACCTTAAGTGAAAAAGTAAAAAAAAATGGCTATTTGTCTTCGAAACACATACAAATAACATATAATGTGCAATCACCTGTTTTAAAACAGAAATGACATTGTAATATTAATAAAAAAAACAGCCCCCTGCTCCTCTCTTTAAAGCAGTGGTTCTCAACCTTTATTTTGATTTAACTTTTTTCTGGTGACCCTGAAGACTTTTCTTTCTGGAATTTAGCTTTTGATCATGTTTGTTTACTGTGTGAAAGGGATCCTCCACTGTTTTTACAGATGTGGCCTAAAACCTTTGAAATGTCCTTATTAGAAGATCCATGCCTAACAAAACACATTGTTTTGCACCATATTTGTTTTAAAAATGGACTACTTTACCGTTTTAGAGCCTGTGCGCCACCATGTTAAAATGACGTCATAGGTGACGTCATCAGCACATTGAGTTCTATAAGAAGTGAAGCCTTTAGGATCATTTAGCAGCTTTTTCAGTCAAAATCACAACTTGTGCTGCTTTGTGTTGCTCTAAAAATCAGTAAAACTTAAAAAAAAAAGTCGATGTAAACCTCTTTTGTTTACTGAGAAATGATAAATTAAAACTGTGACCCGAAAAAAATCTGTAGCCACAGGGGGCGACAGTTCCCACTTTGCTGTTTTGTAGACGCCATTAAGGAGAGAAGAAGAGCTCGTGTGGATTCACTGCTGATTCTAATGAGCAGCAGTGAATTTACATGAATTGAAAAATATTTGAAAAAGTTAAAGCATAGATACAATACAGATGTTTAAGATTATGTGGTGTTTTAACTTGATAAATTCTAATAAATAAAACATTTATTACTATTGTTAGTAACTTTTAACCTTTTATTTATCTATTTATATTATGTGATTAAAAAAATATGATTGTAATCAGTAAGTTCAGCCATTATAGATAGATAGATAGATAGATAGATAGATAGATAGATAGATAGATAGATAGATAGATAGATAGATAGATAGATAGATAGATAGATAGATAGATAGATAGCTTTTTATTGCCATTCATTGCACAAAGTCATACAACAGCTTGTTGTGGTGTTACGACTCGTAAAAATATAATAATAATAAAATCTTGAATTACAACAGAAATATCTACTTAAGAAGACATTAAAGACACATGTATAAGATCAAATACAACAGTGCAAAGAATGTCATGACCCCAAAGTTGAAAAACACTGCTTTAAACCAGGGGGTCTCAACTCGTCACATTTTGCCTTGGTCATCAAATTGCGACCAACTCAACCAACCAAATTGAGTTTTTTTTTCAAAGATAGCTATTGAAAACATATATAATCTCTTTTTAAACATAAATCTATGTATTTTGTTTGTGCGACATGCTTTACACAGCATGCTTGTCAAAAGAAACGTTTCTTTCAAAATAAAAGACAAGTCCAACATGACAGACATTTTTTTAATTTTTATTTTTTTGGCCAGCTTTCCGTAACCCACCCAGTACAGCTCCATGACCCACTTTTGGGCCCCGACCCACCAGTTGAGTTTTGCTGCTTTAAACAGTGAAAAATTTACATCATCTCAACAAAAATGAAACCATTGTTGAAAAAGCTAAAAAAAAAAAAAAAAAATGGCCTTTTTCCTTCAAAACATACAAATAACATTTTATTTTAGAACTGTAATAATAAAGTGAAATAATTAATAAATAAAGCCTGTCATGACGTGTCCCGCCCCACACTTTGAGAAACACTGCTTAGATGTAACCTGAGGGCTCATTATTGTGTTTATGTGTCAGATTTGACCACGTGTGTTTTTTCCACCATCAGATTCGTGCTGGAGCAGTACAACGCCCTCTCCTGGCTGACATGTGACCCGGCAACGCAAGACCGCCGCTCGTGTCTCCCCATTCACTTTGTGGTGCTCAACCAGCTGTACAACTTCATCATGAACATGTTGTAGCCGTCGGCCTGTTACACTAATGTCCATTTCACTGAGGAGAGGAAACGGCGGCAGATCCACGTCAGGGTTCATCATGAGAGAACCAGAACCAGAACCCTTCAGTTTAAATGAGGGGTTGCTATGACATCCTGCACAGTCCCAGTCCCTCAGCACTGGCCACGTGTCAGACAGTGGATGGACGACATGCACAAGCGAAGAAAGGAAAGGGTGAACGTGAAGATGCAAAAACAAAATGAGCGTGAAAGAGTGAGACTCTGTCATGTTGAGTGTAGCATGGCAGCCCAGTCACTGGCCAGTCTGTGTAGGAAAGTACGTTTATATGTAAAGTCATTGGAAGAAAAGGGACGTATTGATCAAGGAAAAAAGAATGGATCAACAATGGATCTTTGGGTTTAAAACAGGAAATAAAATTCCTTTTTATTCTATCGGATGGATTAGAATCCAAATGAAATGCCTGCATCTATCTTATTTATTGTACGTTTTTAAATGTATGATTTGTCTTATTTCCTAACCTATTTTATATATATATATATAAATATAAATATAAATATATATAATTGAGAAGGTTTATACACCCTTCTTGCTTTAAAGCAATTGGTCTAAGATATATGTAATTGTCTTAATTAATAAAACAACCAGGAAAAATCTCATAAAAATGAAATAAAGTACCTGTAGGTTGCTTTTAGAGTATTATTTTTTTGTAATGGAGACAGAATATTTGTATTGTCACAATGTACAGAAGAATTAGAGGAGAATTATGTTTCATGCCTTTGAGCGTGGAGGACTTACAGCAAAGCTGTAGCTACAGAGGACTTGTACAGCAATGAACTTCACTGTGTTCAAATAAAGAGGTACATTGTTGTATATAGTATTTTATACCACACATTTAGACACAAAAAACCAAATGGCAATATATATAAATATTATATATGAATGCCATGCCAGCAGCTGGTGTGGCTCCTGTTTTAGGAATAAAGTATGTCAACATATAGATGCTGTGATTGTGTTGTTTGCTTTATTTTTGTTTTCGGGGGGACTGGGACACCAACACTGAGATGAAGCGGGTTCTGAACCTTGGGGTCGCGAGACACTGGGAGGGAGTCGCCAGATACCTTCAAGAAACTAAGACCATTTTTGCTTATTTTTACCCTTTTTTCTGTAACTACACCAAACATGTCATATTTTAACCTATTTTCATACATTTTTCTTGCCATATTTTTGCGACATTGCTCCCAAATCTGCCAGTTCTCCATCAAATTTTGATGCCTTTTCTGCAAATTTTTGCACTTTCAAGACATCTTCGGTACTTAAAAACAATTTACACCTAATGTGGCACATGTTGACGTGTTATTGTCACTTTTAACCTCTTTACACCATATTTCATGCTTATTTAACCACGTTCATGATTTGCCAGGTTAAACTAATTGTTCCTACTTTTCCAATTACATCCCCTTTACACTTTACAGAATTATTCTTTCACTCCACAGTTAGTGGTGGTAAGCTACTATTGCAGCCACAGCTGCCCGGTGGCAGACTGACAGAAGCGAGGCTGCCATAGTACGCCATCAGCCTCTCCAACCACCAGCATTAATCACACACTACATTCATACTACGTGCTTAGCTTCAGAGATCTAACCAGATCAGACAATGACAGGCTGTTTCTGGCCACTCTAATTTACAACTTTTTTTAACATTTTCTGTGTTTTTTAAAATCCAATTTCACCACCTTTTCCACCATTTTTGGTCACTTTTAACCCATTTTATTTCTGATTAAAACAAGGATTTACATCTATAAGATGACTATATACTATAGAGCAAATAATAATAAACTTCCTGTATAACATATTATTCAGATGAATAAATAAATGTGGTTATCACAGATTCATAGAACAATGGATCATCATTTTGCTGATTTTGTGGATGAACCCCAAAAATCTCTCTCCTTTATTTCCCCTTATAGATGGTCCTGTCTCCACATGACTGTTCTTCAATGTTCATGTCTGTGTTCAACCACCTTCAGCTACAGTGGGGGTCCCCGGTCTCTGGATCCTTTATTTTGGGGGTCGTGGGCTGAAAAAAAAAAAAACATCTATTGGCTTCACTTGGAAATATGTGACTTCAGGTTTTATACTTCAACAGGAAAAGAAGAAGCACAAAAAAAACATCCTTTAAAGCACTCTTGATTGGTTGAAGTGTGACTCTTTTCTGAAGCCACTTATTTAAATATATGGATACATTTATAAAGTCCCATTGGCTCTTAGTGAAGCATAAATGTGAGGTGGAAGTGAACTTTAAGCAGCCATGTGTTAAATTGTATTTCTATTGTTTGACGGTGTCGGCTACTGTTACATCTATTAATGCCTCTTTATTTTAAAGGGATCGACAATCACTATGTGTTTGGTTTTCTTTTGAGTGCAGACGGGGAAACTGAATACTTTAAAAAAAAAAAAAACACACACAAAATTATTCTGCCATGTTTTCTTTATGAAAAAATCATGATTTTTTTTTTGGCTGAACAATTTCCCTGTGAGTTTGTTTTGGCCTTTTCTTGTTTTAGAGTCAGATATGGTAAATGAATAAATGGCCGTGGGATCCAATAGTTGCAGAACTTGCACTTTGTGAGGAATCACAGTTCTTCCTTTTGGTTTCATATCAAAGTATTTAAAGAACGCTACGTTTTTTCTAAAATCCTGCAATTTTCTCTCAAAATGTTTAATAAAATATCCCTAAATTAAATCATCATTGGTCACATAAAGTCAGTAAAATGATGGTCTATTGTTCTATGAATCTGTGATAAACACATTTATTTATTTATCTGAATAATATCCACTGTTAACCAGGAAGTTATTATTAGTATATAGTCATCTTATAAATGTAAATCATTGTTTTAATCAGAAATAAAATGGGATAAAAGTGACCAAAAATGTTGGAAAAGGTGGTGAAATGGGATTGTAAAAATCACAGAAATGGGTTAAAAGTTGCAAATTAGAGTGGGCAAAAACAGACAGAAAAGGTGGTTTAAAAAAAGGGTTCAAAGTGTCAATATTGGAACAATTAGTTTAAACTCATAAATATGGTTAAAATGGCACAAAAAAAGGCGTCAAATATGTTGAAAAGGTTAACAGTGACAATAATGGGTCAACATGGGTTTATAAGTGCTGAAAATGTCTTGAAAGTTGAAAAAACAGCAGAAAATGCATTTAAATTTGACGAGAAGTGGCAGAAATGGGAGTAGTGTAGCAAAAATGCATCAAAAGGAGCAAAAATATAGCAAGAAAAAGTGATTAAAATAGATTAAAATATGGCAAGTTTGGTGTAGTTGCAGAAAAAAGATAAAAATAAGAAAAAAAATGGCCTCAAATTGAACTTCTTTTTTCCTCTTTGTCTCTTTTCTTTTTTTTTTTTTTCCCAAAAAAAGCATAAAAAATATTCTGTTTCTTGAAGGCATCTGGTGACCCCCTCCCGGTGTCTCGCGATCAGGAAGGGGTCCCGACCCCAAGGTTGAGAACCCCTGCTATGAATGATGTGAGAATTTTTTAAATTTTTTATTTCCTTTAAAAACAAAAATTAAGAAAATATACCTTGGTAAAACTAAAATAGAATATAATAAATAAACAAAGGGATGGACTAACACCTGTACAGGGGCCTTATGTTCAGTTTCTCCCTCCATCTCTTGTCTGTACTGGGGGTGTCAGTATAAGCAGCTCAGCTAGTGTTTACTCAGCACATGCTTCTCTTACACTTCTATTCATCACAGGACGTCAGTTGTGCAGTTCTAAATGGATAATAGATGTGGTTCGTAATGGCTTACGTTATAAATATTCCAGTTCAAGAATACGGTGCTGCGGTTTTTGAGCTTCCAAAACTCCCTGGTGTGTAGCAGGACGAGCCGCGCTCTCTTTGGCTCAGGTCCCCGCTGAGAGTGAGACCGCCCCGGCTCACCGTACACAACACAGTCCGAGGCTTCGGGGCCTTCGCGGGGAAATTCACCAGTTCAAACTCATCGTCGCCTAAATCTCAGAGGTAAGGGCGTTCTTACACAACAAATGAGGTTTTATGTTTACATTTAGACAGCAGCCACGGCATTTTTTATCTGACTTGCTAGCCTAGCATTAGCTTTCACTTAGCATGCTAAAAAGAGTAGGAAACGCAGCATTAGATACCGCTAGCTGTTAGCTAGCTAGCAGCTAAATTTAACAGTTTTGTAGCCAAGCTTCTTGGTTTCCTACGATTGTATTTTATTTTATTTTATTGTTTATATATCCTAATTTTGTTTGGCAAGATATGAAGTTCTGAGCTGAATATGTGGAAAGTAATAGCCTTAAATGTAACTTTGAAACATTTACCTTGTTGAGCAACGTAATTACTTTTATTGTATTTATTTATCTGATGAACGTCTTGGTAATTTATTTATTCAACATAGTATTTTTTATTTTTTTTATTGCAAAATATATATGTTATTTACATTAAAAAAAATCATATGAATTGTTGCTGTATAAATTAAAATGAAGTATTATAAATATTAAAAACAATAGATGCTGCAGTATAAGTTAGAAATTAAAAATCTAAACTCTCTGTCCAACATTCTTCCTGTTAAACAAAATCAAGTTTGTCCCTGAAATTTAATCACAATGTTATTTTTAATGATGTTATTAATCATCATCATCTGCTCAAATGCACAAAATATCACATAATTGTGATATAATCAGACAGTAATAAAATAGTATCACTAATATTAAATTGTTCCAATTAAGGGTCACAGTAGTTTAAATTAGATTCACAATTTTTTTTATTGTTCAGTCGCCTCAATGTTATGTGTTATGTGTGTAATTAGCTCTAGTTTACACTTCTTCAGGAAAATGTCATATAGCAGTGTTTGGCCAAAGTATTTAGCACCCATTAAGGGTGCCATGTTAAGTGTAATTATTATATTTTTTGACATGGAAGTTGCCAGAATGTCATGGCTGATAATTGTAGCTCAGACCTGGGCAAGTGTTGTGTGTGGCCCTGGGTCTAATGTGGTGATGCCCCCAAAGATAAATGCACAAAATAAAAAAAAAAATAAAAAACACAAAACAACTGCAAAGATACACAATTGCTTCCAAAATGCACGGAATAACAGAATACTATACAAAATAATAACTAAACTACACAAAATATACTCTATACAATATACAAATTTACTTTAAAAGACAAAAAATTACTGAAACACCTACAAAATTACAGAAAAACACACAAAATGAACTACAAAACTATAATGCACGAATGACTCCAAAATACACAAAATGAAATGTGAAAATAAACAAAAACCAGCGGTAAAATGTAACAAAGACACTTTAAATGAGCGAAAAATACAAAAAGTGACTCCGAAAAGACACAAAATCATAGAAATGCAGAATAAATCCTTTGTTCTTTCCTGTATTAATGCTCAGATCAATTATTCTAAATGCTGTAATGAATGTCAGCACCACCATAAGACAATGTGTCAACAGACAGTCACAATATTTTCATTATTATTATGAATAATGGTATTAATGGTGTATTATTGTTGTTTTGTTTTGTTTTTTGCACCATCCAACAAGTAAAATTCCTTGTATTGTCTAAAAACTGAAACTGATTCTGATGTTGATAATGTGGATCAGTTAAACACATTTGTGTGGCCTGGATAAAATGAATGTTGCCCATGTTGGTTGTAGCTGTTATTAGATAAAAGTGCTGTTAAAAAGATTGTTTGCTGTGAATTAAAGCAACACCTTAGAAAACACTTTGAAAATATTTCCCGTCTTATCCAAGTCCGTTTCAGGCCTGACTAACTTTTCTTATTTAAACTACTGTACTTCTATTTTTAGTTGACTTCTTGTTTGATAATCTGTGTTAAATTCAGTTTGGCTAATTTTCAGTGTCATGTCTCTCTACAAATGCATTTGAACAGGTTTATAGTTTGTTTTCCTGGTTGTTCCACAGAGCGATGTCGGACAGTGCGGGGCTGCAGTGTGTCAGCCCCTACGCCTTTGAAGCCATGCAGAAGGTGGATGTTGCGCGTCTGGCTGCGCTCAGCGACCCAGAGCTGAGGCTGCTGCTGCCCTGCCTGGTGAGGATGGCTCTGTGTGCTCCTGCTGATCAGAGTCACACCTGGGCTCAGGACAAGAAGCTCATCCTCCGCCTGCTCTCTGGAGTGGAGGCCGTCAACTCCATCGTAGCTCTTCTCTCTGTGGATTTTCACGCTTTGGAGCAGGACGCACGCAAGGAGCAACAGCTCAGGTATCATTACTCAATCATTACGACTCATGTCATTAGGGCTGTAGTCAACCAAGGAAATGGTTGGTCGACCAAGACTATGGCATATGTAGCGATTAGTCGACCAAAAAAAAAAAAAAAACAGAAAATGAATGAGCAGGTGGACAAGGAGAAAGAAAAAGAGAGACAAATATTTAGTTTTGTGATGTTGATTTGCTTTTAAACGCAGACCTTTTATAATATGAACCATAGTCAAGCTTTGACCAGAACCCGACAAAGCAAAAGTGAAACCTACAGGTCTGACAGACATTAGGTATTTATGTCCATGCCCGACCTGAAACCGACAATTAAAACCTATTTTTTCCTCATACAAATGACATATTTACCTTTGTTTTAGTGGTAAGCCTGCCGTTATTAATAAACAACTGTTAATGTCAACATCAGATCAGCGCACGGGGAAACAAACGCACATCAAACACAGGTGTGCAGTGTGCCCCGTGGTGCCAGAGACAGCAGTGGATCTATTTACATAATCCACGTATCAAATATAAGGATAATCCATGTTCTTATGCAGAAAAAGGATTGATTTAATAGTGGATGCTTGTGTTTCAAGCCCGTCTTAATTTGTTCTCTCTCTGCTCTGCTCTGATATGGACAGCACACTGACAGCTGAAGTACAACACATTTTTTTTTTTTTTGCAGCGCAGCACGCACTCACACAGCTGTTGCTGAACATAGAATCCTGTTTAGGCATTAAATAGATAATTTATATTGATATATAATCCTTATCACCTATATAACTACATTGCATTTGTTTATTTTTTGTTTTTTTACAGCATTGAAACTGATATCATTGCTGGTCGACCAATGAAAATCTTGGTCGACCACGACGACATCGACCAATTAGTCGACTAAACGACCAAAGTTGGCAGCCCTAGATATCACACATTCAAGCATGACACATGAAGTCTTGGGCTGTGTTTTTAAGTTGGTTTGATGAAGCTCACATTTCGTTGTCTCCTCCACAGGCACAAGGCTGGTGGTTCTAATGGAGAAAGTATTCTGGTGTCACAGCTACAGCATGGTTTGACTCTGGAGTTTGAACACAGTGATCCACTCAGGAGACTCCGTCTGACCCTCAGTGAGCTGCTGGCTATCATGAATAAGGTGCCACACCATCGCCAACTCACCCAAATAACACTATCACTACCTAAACACTATTATCATCTGTATTCATTAATAAGGGTGTCCCAATACAACTTTTTTACATTCAATATGATACAAATACAATAGAGCCTTAAGTGACATTACTCAGCAGCAGTATTATTAGCCAGTCACACCAGCGCATTAATCCATTTTTGCTGTGAGCTTTTTCAGTTTTAACCTATTTAGAGTGATATTATTGATAGATTATTTTGCTCTTATGATGTAATTACAATTTAATATTGGATGGTGACACATACATAAACAAATTTACACTTCTAAAACTAGTTTTAAATTA
The DNA here is from genome assembly GCF_900634775.1 of Gouania willdenowi. Taxonomy (NCBI): domain Eukaryota; kingdom Metazoa; phylum Chordata; class Actinopteri; order Blenniiformes; family Gobiesocidae; genus Gouania; species Gouania willdenowi. The sequence continues at coordinate 29,273,741 of NC_041057.1, read as the reverse complement.
AAGAATTTGAAAGTTAAAAACAAAATTATCCTAAAAGTTATCTTTATAGTAAATGAAAGGTACTTTTTCACTTGTATTATATTTGTGTGTATTTTATTCATACAAATGATTCAGCAGTCAGAAGAAATTCCTAAACTTATTGATCAAAGTCAGCTTGAGATTTTCCAGTCTATGCAACAAAAAAAAGAAAGAAAGAATGTCCTTGCTGAACCATGAGCTAATAAAATCTTTATTATTACTGTTCTAAAATATGTGATTGCAAACTTTGATTTTTATAAGACTAAAAGGGATCCTCCACTGTTTTTACAAGTTTTGCCTAAAATCTTTTAAATGTACCGGTACTTATTGTATTTTTAAGACGGTGATGGATCCCTTTGAAGAATAGTCAAAATTATAATTCTTTTTTTCAAAAAAGGAACTTTTTTTTGGTACCCATTTCTTTTAAGTAAATGCGGGGGCGCAGCAGAAAAAGTTTGTGAACCACGTCACTAGGTCAACTTAAACATAAACATATTCTATTGTTGAATAGAACGGATGAAAAATTAATTAGAACACTTTGAAAAATATCCTCAAAACCAATAAAAGTTAATTATACTTTGAAAGTGTAAAATAACAATTCATGTTCACTTCTGTCAGTATTTACGTAGTTCTGTCTGCTGCTGGATAGAAGTGCTGGAGTGGAGTCTGGAACGGACTGCTTTTATCAGGGATTTTAGATGCAGGCTGATATATGTATATATATTTTTTGCTGGACTGATTTCTGATATTAATATTACATCGGGACACCCCTTTTCATTTATCATTTTCACATTTCAAACTTTCTTTAAAAATACTATACATTTCTGCCACGATCTTCAGTGGTTTCAGTTGAATATGATGTAAATGTCATAGCTTATGTTTCCTCTTATATTTTAGGTGGTTGACTCAAATGGAGAATTTTTCCTCAAGTCCTCTGAACTGTTTGAAAGCCCCGTGTACTTGGAAGAGGTGGCCGACGTCCTCTGTATTTTACAAGCTGGTAACTACAATTAAAACAGTTTTTGGATAAATTATTTATTAATCTTAAATGCAATTTAATCTACATCATCTGTTTTGCTTGTGCATTGCCTCACTTTTAAACTCTACTATATGTCCTCAATGGCATTTAGAATATATGTCTGTGGTTGTAATGCTCAGCAGTCCACTGTATAATCTATATAATCCGTGTGTATCTTTTTCTACTTTCAGAGCTGCCGTCGTTGCTGCCCATCGTGGACGTAGCAGAGGCTTTGCTTCACGTTCGAAATGGGGACTGGTTTCTATGTCTGCTGGTTGCCAATGTTCCTGACAGCTTTAATGAAGGTACCTATTTCACACAGTTCTGCACACGTTCAATGCAAACACGATACAATGGAGGACGTCATATTTTACCACCACATATAATGAGTGTTAGTGCTGAAACTGTTCTAGTGTTGTAAATAGGCCTATTTGGCTCGTTATTGTTGTTTGTTTGCTAGAGCAGACAATAAAATGGACAAAGGAGTAAAATGTAAATAATGCTTTTTCTTTTTGAATTTCATTGGTTTCCTCCTAAGTCCGTCAGTTGTTTGAAAGAATTACCACAAGTAGAAGAACAATAAACACAGGAAAAAAAAGATAATAATATGGAATTGGGGAAATGATGCAGCAGATGTTGCTGCTGCTGCATAATTTCTCTGATAGTGGGGTGTAAAGTGATGCGTTGATTTTTGACCAGTGTGGTTTGTGAGCTGTAATAAATTAAGCCCCATTCGCACAGGATAAGTATTATCTGGGGACCCCATGTAATAAATAAATGACCCCCCAACATCTGCTTTTTCTGTGGGACATTCGCACAGGATAACCGAAGCCTGAGATTTTGCTGAAATTTACAGACATCTCCCGAATATGATGTCAACGCGCTGCGTATTGCATAGCATTGTTTTCTACATGGCGGGGGCTAAGAACAAAAGTAGGCATTGGACGCGAGAAAAAAGCTTTAAATTTAATAAAAAGTAAATAAACATGCGTCCTGGAAACAAAACAACGCATAATCAGATCCCGACCATTTCTGTCTAAATCACAGAGATGCTTATTCTCTTTGGATTAGCATTATCACAGGACCTCAGAGTTCAGAAAAATATAGTAGGTAATTTGTGGGGGAATTTTTACTTTTCAAATTACTGACATGGCCAATTCGCACGGGATTAACATCAGCAATTTTTACAAATCGCATGTAAAAGCCTAAAAGGCTAAATATCAGCCGATCAGATTGGCAGAAATCCTATTCTTTATTTTGTCTGCCTCATACCTTCATTAAAGATTTTCTGTTTTAAAATGTCTTCAATTTCATCATATTTAGAGTTTACTGGCTATTAAAGTTCCCCAAATCATACCAAATATGCTAAGTAAGGTTAATCAAGTCAACTATTGTTATTAATTTTATTCTTATGTACAGTACGTCAGATCACATACGGAAGCTAGGAAGGTTACGTTGAAATTTGACATGTCTCTATGCTATACTTACTTGTGACACACTTTTTTGGCAAAAATGAGATGAGAGTAAAGCAAAAAACTGAGTGAAGAAAAAGTTCTTCTTATTTTAGTGTTTTGAACCGTTTCCTCTTTTCACTAAGGGGTTTTAGCCTTAAAATGACTCAGTTTTTTTTTCTTACTTATAGACTGAGGAAGGGGAGATTTTCACTCTCGCAATAAAGAAACACCACATCAGAGTAAAAAAAAGTCAAGTACAAAATAAAAAGATCAATATTTATTGAAAGACGAGACGCAGTACAGACCTACCTTTTTCCTCAGCCCTTATTTTAAATCCTCTACTGTCTACAGGATATGGAACACAAAACTGAGCTCTGCATTTCATTGGTCATTGAATGCCAGTTAATCAGAGTTCTGCCACTTCTAGGATTGGATCCTTTTGCCTTTTATTAATAATGGTCAATGCAGTCTCACCCTTGCTCTGTTTGAATGCTGCTTTTGGTTAGAGTTTGGCATTTAAAAAAGTCCATTGTCTTTAAGTGTGTCCTTATTAGACAGAGGGTCAGAGTCAAGTCAATAGAGCATTAGTGCGCTGCAGTGCACATCATTCAGCCTCAAGAAATCCTTTAACAGTTTTTACTGCAGAAAGGCGACGCTTAGAGAGCATTTGGTCCACCAATGACCCGTAAGAGTCTTCAGGGTTTGTGGTGTGACACCAGCTGGTAACAGAACCACGTCCACATGCTCTGCTGCTGTTGGGACAGTTTAGGAAAGATTAAATCATTAATGTGGACTACAGTTCCCTATTTTCAAATATTAATGAACCAATGCATCCATAGTACGTTGTTTTTGTCAGTTTATGAGACACATTTGTTTATAGTGATGTTGAGTGGTGGAACCCATACTAATCCAGTTCTCCTGACTGTGTTCTTTCTCCCTCTGTGTGTCTGTGCAGTTTGCAGAGGTCTGATAAAAAATGGGGAGCGCCAGGACGAGGAAAGTGTGGGTGGTCGACGCAGGACTGAAGCCCTCAGACAGCTGTGTCAGATGAACCCCTCACAGGCCCTGAACATCAGAGCCATGGTGGTGAGTTACAGCCACGGACCGTCAGTTTAGCACCAGAGAAGGATTTTTCTCATCTGTGAGCTGAAAGTGAAACCAACCCATCCCATGGATGCAACATTTTGGAGATTTCACCCAATCAGGTTTCACATATGTTGACATCATGTCAGGATTACTCTTTGTATTTTCTCTCCTATAGAGAGTCTATGGTGAAATATTAATTAAGTCTAAGGTGTTTGTGCTCAGATACATGTCTACTATCTACTATCAGCCATCTTACTACAGTTTTAAAGTGCTTTTATTACATTTGATGCAGTACAAAGCATATATTATATGCAGTATCTAAATTGCCTCCCATTCCTACTAGGAAAGCTGACAGAGAAGAGTCTTTGTCATTTAGGTTGAGGATCTATGTTGTTGTTGAAAAATCAACATTTTTAATCACACCCCTTATTAATGTGGGACACATGTCAAATCATATTTTTGTCTAAATCTTTTAAATTGCAAACATTTTTTCTACTAAGTGCTTCAATACATTTCTTCTTAGACCATGAACTACTGTATTTTTCGGACTATTGAACGCACCTCTGTATTGGCCGGATTCCAATAATTCGGCAATTTTCCAAGAAAAATCCACATAGGCATTGCACGTCACATAGGCCGCATTCTATTGGCTGATGAGGGTGCCCTTCAAATGACTTGGCCAATCAGATTGGGCAGGTAGGCAGGGCTGCTTGACTCCATTCGGTTTAATGGAGATTTTTGTGTATTCTGATGAGTTTGATCAGTTTCCATCTCCACATGAAGTCACTTCTTCATTGCTCCGCGGCTGCATATCTGTCAATTTACAGATTTTTATGGTCACTTTTTACTGGAACCAGACCTGACTGATACAGCGCTCCCTCCATCCTTTCTTCTTGCTCTATCACCTTAGGAGTGATCATGTGATCACTTCTGAAAAAATCTAATGTGGTGACTTGACAACTTTATACTGTTAATTGTTTCCTTCTGTTACAACCTGGCTGATTTTTACTGTATCAGGCTGTTCTGATGATCCGTTTCTCAGTTCTCCTAACGTGACCTTGCAGCTTCAGAGTCCTCTGCGCAATCGCTCCTAAACAAACCCAATGTGGTGATTTGACTACTTTATGCTGTTTATTATTAACTACTATTAAAAACTGGCTGAGATATCTTACATTTGAAACCTTATTGTACTTTTGATATGCTCTTCCCACCATAAATGCATACGAGCCAACACCGCTCCAGAAACTGGGGCACTTTCCCTTTTCCCACATTATCCAAAGTTAGTTTTTGAACTTTCAGTTTACCATGATGTTCAGTGGCTGTTACAGTTCAGTCTTTCCACTGTAGTGGTGACTGTCAGTCATATTCTGCCTCCTGACACCTGCTTTCACTGGACAAGTGTCCTGACTGACTGACAGGATTTCACATAGAGTGCTCAAACTCATTGGCCATATCCTCACCTTGAAATGAAAAGAATTGTTGGCCATACGCTGGAAAATACGGTATTTATGTACAGTAGTGTTTTCCAACCAGGAGTATGTGAGCATGTTGCAGAGCCTTCGTGGAAACATTTATTAATCAATTTCAAGATAATAGCAAAATGTTCATTGTCCCTTGGTTGCTGTTTTTACTCTCTGAACACATGTTAAAAGTCAATGCTAAAATGGTGAAAATGTCAGGATCATATAAAATAATTTCCAAGCTTAAACGTTCAGAAGAGCCAGCTGACATAAATACAACGTATATAAATATGAAGAAGATACTAGGGCTCAGAGGACCAAAAGGTTGGCAAACACTGCTGTAGAGTCTTGATCTTTAAGTGTTATCTTGTCAAAAGCGATATTCCAGGAAGTCGGTTGCTTTTGTTTGAGTAGATAAAAGAAAGGAGGTTAACAAAAGATATATTTTTTCCCCTCCCTTTTCTGATTTATGTAGTGATGCCATCCCCAAGGGTAGAAATTTGTCTTCTGAGTTCGTTCCTTTTCTCAAGGAGTTGACAGCACAAGGTCAGCTATTGAACGCGGCCCCAGGAGCTCGTAGAAATTCATTGCTTTGCTGAATGATGCATCAGCAGGATACATTTGGCTGTACCGTGTCGATTCTGAAAATAGGACATGGTAATGGATGTGATGGTTCACCAAGGTGATGTTCTCTCAGGGACCGGTCTGATCGCTCCCTAATACCCAGCCTTATATGGATCAGATGCTGCTCAGAAGGAGGTCCCTCAAACAGTGTACTTACTGAGATTGCTTTGTGTTTTCAGGTGGAGGAGTGTCACCTGCCTGGTCTGGGGGTCGCTCTGACTCTGGACCATAAACCAGATACAGCAGATGAGGCAGTCAGTCCGCTGGTCTCTTATGTCAGTGGTTTGTTGCTGGGAACCAATAGCAAAGTGCGTACATGGTTCAGCATGTTCATTCGCAATGGACAACAGGTAAGAAAGTGCTCAGAGTTTGCTTTTTATCATGGCTACGTGTGTGTGTACAATTTAGAGCTCCACTTTTCCAATGCTCGCATCTGGAGCATTATTTTAAAGAATTTGTGATAAACAGGGTTTGCAGAAGTACAAAGGCTGTGTTAGGAGGTGGGTTTCTGTCAAATTCTTCCACTACAAGATTGTTACAGACACAAATGTGGATTTGTTAAATAAGAATAGCACAAAAGTAGCTTATTTATGCAAAAACAATCCTAAGCAAAGCAACTGTGTGAGCTGGTGTGTGCTGCACTTTACCATCAGCAAAACAAAGGAGATGGTGATTCCCCCAAAACACACGGTACATTTGTGTATCTATAACTCGGTGTATGTCTTGTGTACAAAACTTAATTTTATCCATTTATATATATTTGTTTATTTGGTCAAATGTATCTATTTTAGTGGTGAAACAAAAAAAAACAGCAACTATATTTTATTTGAGATTTTGTAATTAAATAGTCTCGGTTATTCTGAATTATTCGAGTACCAATATTTGACACTAGAAACAGCATTTTTCCAATTTAAATGGATTTTGGTATATGATTGAATCAATGAAAACAGATGAGCTTAAACAACAAAATTATATTATTTATTTAAAATTTTTCATCACTGATTGCTAACATAACGTGTAATATAAATAAAGAATATTATGATGACATTGTTCGCAAAGAAAAAACTTAAATTTAAATATACAGGTATATTCATGCTTTTCCGATTTTTTTGGTAAACTTTCTAAAAGTAACGTGTTTTTGTATTAAAATAAAAAACAGCACTTAGTACAGAACATTCCAGAGAAGTGGAAACTGAACAGTGCAAAATAGTTAGAATATCTGTGGCATGAAATGAACAGAGAAACTGATGAAGCTGAAGAATTTAGTTTGAAATTGTCTTTGTGCAGAGCAGTTAATAAGTTGGGCCATATCGGTAGCACCGCTTCTAGCCCCGCCCACATCCTCTACCACCGAGAGTGGTCAACTGTCCACTACAATCATTTAAACGGGAACTCGTGAAATGAGAGGTTCCGTGCTGTTTGAAGTGCAAAAAATATTTAATTTTTTTAGTGCGTTATTTTTATGTAATAATTAATTATTTGCAATCAATGCGATAAAGTCCCAGCACTGATTTATAGTTTTTACTTTATTACCTTTGTGATTATGTTATTACTTTGTTCTATATATATTTGTTTTATGCAAAACACTTTCAAAACTGAAACTTTAGAGATGCAATGCATTCTAAGATTGGTGAGCAAAAAGTGTGTCATTCACTAACTGGAGTGTTATCCCTTGTGTAGAAGCTGTGTTGTTAACTCTAGCCTCTTTATCTCTGTGTGTGTGTGTGTGTGTTTATGTGTGTGTGTTCAGCGTAAGCGGGAGAGCAGCTCAGTGTTGTGGCAGATGCGCAGGCAGCTGCTCCTGGAGCTGGTCGCCATCCTGCCGCGCTCACGCAGCTCTCGCGTGCCCAACGGTGGAGACATGGAGGAGGAAAGTGTCTCTGGGTACTCTGGGCTCAGAGAGGAACACGTGGTGAAGGCCAGCGCTCTGCTCAGACTCTACTGTGCTCTGATGGGCATCGCAGGCCTCAGGTATGTCACCTAGGAAACTATTCTTTTTCTTCTTGTATAATTCTGCATGCTACTGTTGTTGGTATGACTGCTCCGTATTCACTCCAGACCAACTGATGAAGAGGCGGAGCAGCTTCTACAGCTGATGACCAGTCGACCACCAGCCACGCCCGCTGGTGTCCGTTTTGTCTCACTTTCCTTCTGCAAACTGTTGGCCTTCCCTAATCTGGTTAGGTACGTAACAGTCTTTTGTCTTTTTTATACCGCTAATATAAGGTGTTTGGGAACTCAAACCTTATTCAAACATCAGTCACTCTGAATCACTGTGTGTGTGTGTGTGTGTGTGTGTGTGTGTGCGTGTGCGTGTGCGTGCTTGTGCGTTTGCAGCACTCCAGAGCAGGAACAGCTGATGGTCATGTGGCTGAGTTGGATGATCAAAGAGGAGGAATACTTTGAAAGGTAAGAACTACTCTAAGGATTTCTTGTTTGAAAATGCTGTAATTCTCCTGCAAATGTTTGTTAATCAGTTTGCTTAACTGAATGTTTCCTTATTCAAGGAAATGCTGCATGAAGTAGTGACTTTTTTGACATATTTCTATATGCTTAACAAGTTTTCGGCCAATATGTTAAGGTTTAATTTATTCATACAACTTTTTTCAGGAAGTTTACTTTGATCTGACTCATTCTGTAACACCTGGGACTCTCTTCTCCTTAGACCATCGGGTGACGGGGGCGTGGCTAGCCTGAGAGAACTCTCAAGTTGGCCATACCCATAACAAAAATAATTCATTCAGTAGATGCCTCTGAGGAAGACTGGCAGTTGGCAGTCGAAATATGTCAGATCAAAGTAATTTTCCTTAACATATTATTGCAAAAAAGAAGACAAAATGAACTTGCTGGAAGCTTTGTGCCATTGGATATTATTATTATTATTTTTTTACTACAATTTTAGCTTGGAGATTTACTGTTTTCATATTTACGTTTTTAATGGAAGAAATACCAGCTTTTTGGACAATTTCAAGCAATCGAGTTTTGCTTATTTTATGCAACACTTGAAATTAATCAGCTACTGTTCTAATATATCACTAAATATTTTCTTCTTATTTGTTTTTGGGTTAACTTTTAGTAAGTGTATATCCTCTTAAATGTTATGCTGCATTTGACAAGTTTGCACAGTTAGTTTAGATTCTTTAGATTTGACAAACTCAGGTAAACCACTGAAAAACAGAAGAGTGAGTTAAAGTAAGGGGTAAATCACATCAGAATGAGTTTAGCGGCACATACAGAATGTATTTGTGTATATTAGTGAATCTTTTTTTATTACGTGTGTGTATAATTTACCAAGTTTATTAACATCCTGTGTAGTAGTGTGCTGCATGAATAACGGCATTCTTGGAAATTGTCCCTCATTTCCACTTGTGTGTGTGCGTGTGTGTGCGTGTGTGTGTGTCTTCCTCCTCACAGTGCTGCGGGCGTATCTGCCTCTTTTGGAGAGATGCTCTTATTGGTTGCTATGTATTTCCATAGCAACCAGCTCAGCTCCATTATTGAGTTGGTGTGCTCTACTTTGGGGATGAAGGTAAGGAGGGATCTGATCAATACATGAGTCTGGTTGAGCTCCTCTAACATCTGTTGTAGTGCACATCAGGACAATAACACCATTGCCAGTGTAACACTTGCACTTTGGACAGATTTGACACCACCTCCTGCACCCTGTTTCCTGTTTTATTACTTAATAAGTGCACCGTCGTTTCCTGCGGTGCTCCGAGTAGTTTTCCTGCCTCTCAGTATTTATTTCCACTAAGATGTGTAATGTAATTGGTTTCCGAGCGTGTTGGTTCTCTAGCCTTGGGCAACGCTCTCATTTCTGCCATGTTGAATTCTTCTTATGAAATATGAAAATAGAGAAATATAAAACACCAGCTCTACTGCTTCCACATTGTATTCACTCACAACGGATTGTTGGATGTTATATTTATCTTCCTACAGATTGCCATCAAGCCCAGTTCTCTGAGCAAAATGAAGACCATCTTTACACAGGAGATTTTCACTGAACAGGTATACTGAATATACACAGCTTACATGATTATTTTATGTAATTGTTATATGATTTTTAATGATAATTAAGTCATTTCATGTCATTTCAACAAATGGCCCACGCACTTTGGTCTCAAAAAATTTTGAATTTATTATCAACTGTTCCTTAATTATTCAATACGTACACTGTACATTTTTAGTTTGATTGAATGAATACTTTTTGAGTGAGGGGGGGTATGTGTTTCTTTCATTATTGGCTTCCAATATCTCAGGAACTAAATCACATAGGAAACTTAAATGTGGTATAGTACTAAAGCTCCACCTACTCTCTCAGAATATGCAAAAACATCTGCCATACATTCTATTTATTGCTATCTGGTGGACATGCCAGCTCCTCAAATTTTGAAAAAAGTTTTTCGGCCATGTTTAGGCCTTCAGTAAACAACTTAGCATATGCTTCAGCTCCCTATAATTTGATCAGCTTTGAGCTATGACCATAGACTGTTCACTTCACTAATGATTAGTCACATACTGTATATGCATTGGTTCTTGGGTGACACGCTCTTGAAATTCAAGAAAATAAGTGCGAAAGTGTGAAAATTTGTTGAAATGACATGGAACGACTCCAATGTGGTTTTAAAAGGACATTTTTGTCAAATCAAAATAAAGCCTGACTGATGAATTACATGTTGGTTCCCATGTTGGTAGAATCTTAAAAATCTTCCAGTGAAGGTTTGAAATGAGGGTTTATTTCCAAATTGCTTGTTGAATGATTTTGACAGAATTAGCTGTATATCTGTATAACTTTTTATGTTGTAGGTTGTTACTGCTCATGCTGTCAGGGTAGCAGTGACCAACAATTTAAGTGCCACCATCACTGGATTCCTCCCCATTCACTGTATCTATCAGCTGCTCCGGAGCCGAGCTTTCACAAAGCATAAAGTCTCAATAAAGGTAGTTTGTGCACTCTGTGCCACGTAATGTTAACTGGAGATGTTTCTGCCATTTTAAAATGACTGGGTTCTTGTTTCTATTCCCTGCTTTGTGCGTCTGGTAGGACTGGATCTATCGGCAGCTCTGTGAGACCACCACGCCCATGCACACACAGCTGATCCCGTTAATCGATGTCTATATTAACTCCATCCTCACTCCAGCTTCGAAGGCCAACCCTGAGGCCACGAACCAGCCAATCACTGAGCAGGAGATCCTCAATGTGTTCCAGAACTCTACAGGGGTGAGTCACATTCAGCACTTCATACTCGTGTTCCTTTCTACACTCGGCTAAAAGGAGAATTTTTTTTTTTTTTTTTTTTTCTACATTCTGCAACAAAATTGACCAAATGTGATCTCAAGTCAAACTAGCTATTTTTACCTTTCAAAGTAAATGTAATTCACTCCTGTAATTTTATCTACATTTCTTAACTTTCTCCCAAACTTCTACCTTCCATCATTGTTGCCCTATTTGATCAAATTGGTCATGTTCATTGACTTATTAAGCCAAAGAAAAATATTGGAACACATTTTTTGCTTTGAAAAAATAGCAGAAGGTGCAAAAACTGTTTATTTGACAAAAATGTTTAAATGTTGACTCTCCTGGTAATTATTCTGTGAATAAATATTTATTGGGATGTCTATTGTATTGGAAAGTAAAGCTAAACTTTTGCATTAACCTACTGGAATATTTCTGGAAAACCAAAGTAGTTTAGATGCTGATGAACTTTTAAAAAAACAATAATTTAAACTTGCTGCTCTTTCTTTTTTTCATCCTCAGAAATCAGACGGCAGTAGAGGAGGCAGACAGCGCTATTCTTTAACCACCCAGCTCCTTATCCTCTACTACATCCTGTCCTATGAGGAGAACCTACTGGCCAGCACCAAACAGCTGGGTATGTGCTTCAAACCTGTTGATTGTTTTTGTTTACTTAATATTATCATTATGTTTTAATTAATATTTACCTCCGCCAAGGAGGTCATATTTTCACCGGTGTTCATTTACCTGTTTGTTTGTTTATTAGGATTACGCCAAAAGTACTTCACAGATTTCGACAAAATTTTAACCAAAAAAATAAATGAAATAATTAATAGAAAAATTAAACATATTAAATTTTAATGTAAGATAATGTAACAGGGATGGGCAACAAAAATGTGTTTGATTGATTGAAGGGCCACATTATCAACATTAATGTCAGCATTTAGCATTTTATTTTTATGTTATGAGACTTTTTATATATTTTTGTTATTTCTCTTATCTCTGCCAAATAGGTCATATTTTCACCAGCGTTTATTTATTTTTTTTGTTTGTCTGTTAGCATGATTACGCTAAGAGTACCTAAATAGATTATGAAACATGTTAACCAAAGGTAGACCTTCGGCCAGTGGTTCCCAACCTTTTTTGGGTCGTGACCCTATTTTGATATCACTATTTTTGGCGAACACAAATATTATAATTTGTTTCTCCACTTTGTTTTAGATCACGTTTATTATATTGTGTTACGAGCAGCCAAGTGACAACGTGCGCTAGCTCAGATATTTTTATTCTGCATTTTATATTCACTAGATTTATATTTGAGAAACTGAAAGTGTGTGGTGTAATATATATGTATATATAATTCAGACTACCCCATTTGAATTCCAGGTGACCCCACATGGGGTCATGACTCAAAGGTTGAAAATAACTGCCTTAGGCCATGGAAGATTCCATTACATTTTGGAGGGGATCCAGATCAATATACTGATTCTAGATCAGATTCAACAATTAAACAAATCCCTCTCTCTTATTATTGGCGAAATTTAAAAAATGTGTATCTCGTTTCATATATGGTCGATCTTTATGAAATTTGACTCAGTTATGTTGGGTTGGGTCCTCGATTACTCAACAGAGTTTCATGCAGATTGTGCATTTCATTGTGATTTTACCCGAAAATTGGGGGTGTCCATACACTTGGACCTTCTGTATGTTTATTAATGGGGATGGACATTTCTTCCAAGCCTTTTAAAGTGTGAATGATCATAGTACCATGATCAGGATAATAATACTAATAATGCACTTTACAGGTTAAAACACCAAATACAGTGATGAAAACAAAGAACTATAAATCAGGAAAAAAATATAAATTCCAAATAACTGACAATATCTGGGAAGGAGGAGAATTGTTTCCTGGCGATGGATTGCGCTCTGAGTGCTCTTGTGTTTTGTTTTGTTAGTTTTTTTGTGAGGCACTTTGTAATTGATGCTATAAAAACTAGGCAAACACTTAATGGGGTTTTCCTTGGAAAGCACTTCTCCAAGGGGGTCACATCCTTTCTGTTTGTTTATTATTTCTTTTTGTCTGAAGTGCATCCATTGTAATTTCCTCCTCTGAACAAAGAAAGCACTAAAGAGAAGAATTTGCATGTGGCACAGAAAGCCTTTGTCCTTCTGTTCTATGAGACGCTCAGTCAGTCTTATGTGCAGTCATTCATGTTTTCTTTTCTTTTTGACTTTTAATAGAGAATACATGGAGACCTCACAAAGAGCCCACTACAAATGCTGTGTAATCAAAGCTAACTGGGACAGCTGTAGGTTAGTTGGTGCATTAGCAGTTAGCATAGTCAGTGTTTTTTTGTCTCCCAAGACGAGCTCTCCTATTGCCCTTCATTAGGCTAGATTTATGTGAGAATTTACGCCCATCTCTTTAATTGCTGTGTTTACCCAACTGCTCCCTCAGCCTTAAACGAAGCAGTAATGTAGCCCATCAGCAGTGCTAATGAATACACGTCAATAAAAACATCTCCTCTCTGCTTTAACATGTCAGTGCAGAGGTGCTGCTGTTCTTATTTTACTAAATAACATGAAGGTTTGTGTTTTTTTTTTAACTCACTCTGCTTTATTCATACTTTTGTTCCAGCCCTGATGCAGAGAAAACCAAAGTCTTACTCAGCAGCTCTGATGGATCAGATCCCCATTAAGTATCTGGTGACGCAGGCCCAAGGGCTGCAGCAGGAGCTGGGCGGTGAGAGATTTATTTACTAGTTGTGTGTTCAGTTCAATCAATGATGGAAAAGCAAGTGTCTTTAATCATGTTCTCCAACATTCCAGGTCTGCACTCGGCTCTGCTCAGGCTGCTCGCCACTAACTACCCTCACCTGAGTCAGGTGGAGGACTGGGTCTGTGAGGAGGAGGTGACGGGAACGCTGCCTCTGCTCAGAAAGATGATGCTTCCCACCAACACCTGCAGATACACCCAGAGCCAGCTTCATCAGGGTAAGCCACGCAACAGGAGTGGGGTAGTGTCAGGGTTGGGGTCAATTACATTTTTCAGCTACAATTATGATTTCAATTATCCATGTTCAATTACAATTAATTTACGATTACAGTGACCAGCATTTATTCCAATTACAATGAAATTACTATTGTTTTTTATCCTCAGAAAGTCAATAACAATTACGTTCTCTATTACTAAAGTTCAATTAAAATTAATCAAAATCACTGAGCCTGAAATAAATAACTTCATAAAAGTTACCCTTCTTCTTGTGTTCGTGTTTTTTGAGTGACTAGTACTAGTAATAACCTCTATGATCTGATCATCTGAACAAGACGTTAGTAGAATTTCCAGTGGGAAAAATACTAAAGTTCGTGGCGACGCTGGGCTGTGTAATTCATCAGGGCAGTACCCTAAAAGGGCAGGGCCTGTTACCAGGGCTCCTCCCGCCGGACCCTACTGCGCAGGCTCCAAATGACATCAAATTTGCAAGATGGAAGCGCCCATAAGCACTGTATTTTGGCTTCAAGAATGTTGAGTGGGAACAGCGACAGTGCACACCCACTGATGAATTAAAATGATTTTTTATATACAGTTATTCACAGGTATCATCCTCCTCCCTCTAGGTGTCAACTTCCCACACAGAGATTATCTCTGATTGGCTCATTCCCACTAACTAAAATTGGCAACCAATTTAAATAAAGTTTGAAGAGAATTCCTGTCCAGTTTCTAATTCTAATTCTAAATTACAAATCAATGTCAGCATATTTAGTCTTTGTCTAGTTCGGGGATCTGCAACCTGTGGCTCTGGAGCCTCATGTGGCTCTTTGACTTTTTTGCAATGGTTCCCTGTAGCTTTATAAAAAAAATAATAATAAAGAATTGTTATTTCTTACAGAGGGTATTGATAATTATCGACATTACCATCAAATAAAATTATGATAAAACAATTGGTTAACCCAAAAATAAATCACATTATGCAATAACTCTGCCACCTTCCTACTTCAACTCCTGCAACATCTACAGACCCTCAACTTTCCTTGCACCTTTGGCTAACCTTAAGTTTTAAATCCCTCTTAGGATAACTAAATAGACTATTCTGGAAGAAAATAGAGATTTTATTTGTGTGGGGAAAGATGTATTTTATTGCCAACATGCTGACTTCATATGCATGCTTGATATGTTGCAAGAAAGGAGCAATTAGCACGTGTTGACCAACATGATCATGTGTTATCAAATTCAAGTTATTTTTTGTAGCCCTTCAAAAACATTAACTCAGAAAATTATTCAATATCATTTTAACTGTATAGAATTTTATTCACTATCTTCATTAAGAAGGTTTTTTTTTTTCGGCTCTGGAAGGACTTTAATTTAGTCGAGATTAGGCAAAATGGCTCCTTTGAGAGTAAAGGTTGCAGACCCCTGGTCTAGGTTTTCAGTTCAATTCAATTTAATGTCGGTGATTAAATCTCTCTCTCACACAAAAAAACCTGATTTTGGCTTTTGATTTCCATCAGCTTTCCAGAAGCTTCCATCCAGCAGTCCCAGGCTGATGCGTATCCTGGAGCACCTGACGCTGCTTTCTCCTGGAGATCTGATCCCCTACGCAGAGGCCCTGACAGGCAGCATGGCTCTGCTGCTGGAGCCGGCTGTGCCGCGCCGCATTCTGCAGACCCTCAACAAGCTGTGGATGGGCCTCAACACTGTGATGCCTCGCAGGTGCGCGCACACACACACACCCACACATGCATCACTAAAAGCTTTTGAAAGATTTGTACAGCAAACACTGTCAATGTACAGAGTTGTAGTGGATTTATGGATTTATTTGAAGTGTGCTTTCACTTCTGTTGTGTATATAAAAAGAGAAAAAAACACTTTACATCACGTGATTGGTTCTCTGTGTTCTTACTGTTGATGACAAACCAATGTGACACTTGTCATCAGCTTTGTGTATATTTTCTGTTTCTGGTTTTTACTGAACTTCCGACTGTGCTGCCAGTGAAAGAGCCTCAGTGTGTTATTATTGTGGTACTTGACCTGGTGTCAGAGCTGAGGAAACTCTTCCAGAGACTCTGTAAACAGACAGGTTGGTTGGTTGGTTGTCAAGCCCTTAGGCTGCATGCTTGGCTCAGAGCAGATGTGTAAATGATCCAAGATGTGTTCCCTAACAGGAAGAGCTCAGAACACTCTCTGTGTAAAGAATATTGTCCACTTCCTCCTACATCTTTGCTATAGCTTAACCACATGTGTCATGTTTAAGGCCCTGGGCGTCAAATATCTGAGCATTAACACAGGAAACAAACAAAGGTTTTGTTTATTTTTGTGGGTGTTTATATTTTTCTCTTCCTTTTTATATTGCTGTTCTGTTGTATGTTTTTGGAGTAATTGGCCCTCATTTATCTACCTTGCATGAAAGCGGTTGCAAATCTGAGTGCACATTTGTTGTAAGACAGAACCAACGTGTGATTCATGACACATTTGTATCTGGCCAATACCAGCGTACAAAGTGTGTTGATAAATGCGGCGGCTGAATTTGATTGTCTTTAACTTGTGCATTGCTTTTTCTCAATTTATTAATTTAAATATATATATTCACTCAACTCCCGATACTATTCGATTCACGATACGATTCTCTCACGATTTATTTTACAAAATGATGAATAAATATTCCTTTATTTTATTTGGGAAAAAAACTAGAAAATACTGTACTATTTTCCTTTTCGCTTCCACCGAGTAGCAGAAGAGAGATGAGATAAATGAGGGCCATAATGTTTATTTCTTGTCATTTTATTCATTCTTCTGTCATTTTATATGTGTTTTTTGGAACACCACAGTTGGAGAACCATTGATGAAGATGAATATATCCAGAACTAGGGGTGTCACGATACACTGTGTTCACGATGCAATACGATAAATGAGCTCGTAATAATGAATGAAACAGACAAAAAAAATGCAGTTTAAATCTGGACATATTTTTATTATTTATTGTAATATCACTCGTTCCCTTGACAAAACATTGTGTGATGTTTTAATACTGTGATATTTTATCACAGTATTTAAACCTTTCATTATCACCAAAGTGCCTGTAATATTTCCCTGTGTATATAAGGTGGTTAAAGGTTGGGTATGTGTGTGTTGCAGGCTGTGGGTGATGACAGTGAATGCTCTCCAACCTTCAGCAAAGCTCCTCAGACAGCAGAGATACACTCAGAATGACCTGATGGTGGATCCTCTCATTGTGCTGCGCTGTGATCAGAGAGTGTACCGGTCAGAACGGGATCCGATCCCAAAGAGAACGATCCTCACACACACACACACAGGAACAGAATGAAAATTAAAAGTGCTGACTGTGTCTTTGCAGGTGTCCTCCTCTGATGGACATTGTCCTCCACATGCTCAACGGTTACCTGCTGGCATCCAGAGCCCACCTACAAAGTCACCTGAAGGAGACGGCCGACTTTGACCGACAGATCCAGAACGTTTCTAACCTCGGGGTTTCTGGAGCAGCCGAGGCTCCCGAGGTCACCAGGGAGGAGCTAAAGAACGCCCTGTTAGCTGCACAGGTATCACAAGCTCTGCTGAAATGACATTTGTGTTTGTCGTGAATAAGAAAATTCTGAATCGAAAAGCTGCGAAACATATGAAATAAATAAAAGAAAAATCTAAAATATGGACAGCATTTTTTTTTTTAAATTAGAACATCTTTAGTTAGGGATGTAAGGATACATCCTGAATTGGCAAAAAATGTATGCAAATTAGTGAGGATTAAAATTATTACAGCACAGTATGTGCTTCAATACTCTTAAACAATAGGGGGTGCTGTGACTGTTTTAGTGATGCTTGTTTTGACATCATGGTCTTGGTTCAGCAAAGTAAAAAAAAAAAAAAGGCCTGACAGAATACGGCCCTAACCCGCCCAACACGAATGAAGCCGATGTCTCTTTAAGCCTGAACATGTTTTAACCACACACTATGTAGGTGAGTCAGCATCCATTTGTGCGTCTTTCTCGCGCTAATCGCAACACATCATCTGATTTAAAGCGTTTACGATATGTATTACGATCAAAATTAAGCCTCAACTGTCGGCACAGAGCGACAGACACACCTTAAGAAAAAAATGTAAATTCTAAGCCAGGAACATAAGCACTTCTTATATTTTTACTTTATGTTTTTAAAAAAATCTAAAAAAAAAAATTCTACTTTGAATGGTGATAAATCAACACTTTATTTCTCCTAATTTATGCAATTGTCGTTTTCATCATACATTTAATTGAAAATGATCATCTTTCTATTCTACTAGTTAATGAACAAACAGCTTTTAACCAATCATACAACATGTAACATCTGTAAAAAGTTAAAATTGTCATATTTTACAAAAATCCACCTTGCATTTGTTTTTATATATCTTATATATACAGTATATATATATATATATATATATATATATATATATATATATATATATATATATCACATTATATAGAACATACCACCAAACAGCAAATCTGCAGGGCTTAAAATATTTGTCACATTGTTTCAGTGAAAATAATGGTTAATTTAATACTAAAACTGTTATCACGTGCACTTTAACCCTACTAAGTATTAACTAAATCTGTACATATGTATTAATCTATGTGAGTTTGAATCCTGGAAAGTAAATCAGATTTTGGATGGAGCTCATTGGTGGCTAGAGCTTCTGAGGGACCCTCACATGGTCCATGAGGGCTACCTTCATGTTGGGGACCCCTGCCTTAGAGCAACATTAACGACACTGTGTATTTATACTACTTCACTACACCAAACATACACACTTATACTGCACTACTGTACAACACAAATGAATTGTTCCAGTCACATTTCAATCTGATATAATATGAAATTATTAACGTCCAGATGAAGTATTTCCACTTCAGTGTAACATTTACTTGTACGATTAGTGTTTTTCATTTTCCTGTAAGGGCGGAGCTACAAATCATATGATTAAATAAGAAAACAAATATCATTTACATGAGATGGTGTCGTGTGTGTTTCACGTGTAAATCTGTTTTATTGGCTCAGACTGAATGTTGCTTTGCTCTTCTGTTTCAGGACAGTGCAGCGGTCCAGATCCTCCTGGAGGTTTGTCTGCCCACGTCTGAGGAGCAGCCGCTGGGGGCCACCTCAGAAAGCCTGCTGAGGAACATCTGGGGTCCCGCGGCAGCCAAAGTCAAGCAGGAGGCCCCGGGGCCCGGAGGCAGGGAGGAGACAGAGGGGGTCCTGCTGTGTGACCTGAGGGAGGTCCAGTGTCTGATCTGCTGCCTGCTGCACCAGATGTTCATAGCAGACCCCAACATCGCCAAGTTGGTTCACTTTCAGGTACTGAGAATTTCTATCTATTGTGATCTGTGGGGAAGGGACTGTAGAGCAGGGGTTCTCAACCTTGGGGTCAGGACCCCATTTGGGGTCGCAAAACACTGGTAGGGGGTTGCCTGATGCCTTCAAAAAGCTAAGAATATTTTCTGAACCATTTGAGCCCATTTTTGCTTGTTTTTACCCTTTATGATGCAACGACACCAAACTGGCCACATTTGAACCTATTTTTATCCATTTTTGTTACTCCCATTTCTGCCACTTCATCAAATTTAAATGCTTTTTCTGCTCATTTTTTCCACAAATATATTTCTGGCACTTATCAAACCTTTCCATCACTTTTACCACCTAATGTCACATATGTTGACCCATTATTGTCATTTTTAACTTCTCTTCACCATATTTCATGCTTATTTTTGCTAATTTAACCACATTCCCGATTTGTTATGCTCATTATTTTCAATTTAAACTAATTGTTTTTACTTTTTATATTATATTACCCCACCCCACTTTAATTTCTGCCACTTTTATGGCTATATTGACAAATTGTTTTTACCACATTTTCTGTCCGTTTTTGGCCACTCTGATTTTCAACTTTTAAGCTATTTCTGTGGTTTTTTAAATCTCATTTTACCACCTTTTCCACCATTTTTGGTCACTTTTAACTTTACAAGGATTTACATCTATAATATGACTATATACCATGGCACAAATAATACTAAACTTCCTGGATAACAGTGGATATTATTCAGATGAATAAATAAATAAATGTGGTTATCACAGATTCATAGAACAATGGACCATCATTTTGCTGACATTATGGATGGACCCCAAAAATCTCTCCCCTTTACTCCCCCTCAATAATGGCCCTGTCTCCATATGACTGTGTGCGTGTGTGTGTCCCCCTCTGGTTCAGGGTTACCCTCAGGCTCTGTTACCTCTGACAGTAGCAGGTATCCCCTCCATTCATATCTGTCTGGACTTCATCCCAGAGCTGCTGGCTCAGCCCCAGCTGGAAAAGCAGGTGAGCCCCCTTCCCCCTCCCCCATTCTGTTTTTAAATCCCAGACTAGTCCTGGTCATGAGCCACAGCTCGATGCTGGAGCTCTGCACTGAGATTATGGGATGTGATGAGATGTTCAGCAGCTGATCCTGTGTGTACTTCCAGATCTTTGCGATCCAGTTACTTTCCTACCTGTGCACTCAGTACGCGCTGCCCAAGTCCTTGAGTGTTGCCAGGTTGGCCATCAGTGTCATGGGAACCCTTTTAACAGGTGAGCAAACGTCTCTAATGTGTCTAACGCTCTGCTGCCATCATCTGGCCTCAGGCTGTTACTGCAGCTTCCACTGCCCAGTTACATAATGTACAGCAGACTAATTATATGTGGCCCCCAAAGGGAACACAGTGCCTCCAGAAACACAAAAT
Organism: Gouania willdenowi; assembly: GCF_900634775.1. NCBI lineage: Eukaryota > Metazoa > Chordata > Actinopteri > Blenniiformes > Gobiesocidae > Gouania > Gouania willdenowi. The sequence continues at coordinate 29,253,079 of NC_041057.1, read as the reverse complement.
ATTACTTAAAAATACACAAAACAGCAAAAATCTATACATTTACTCTAAAAAGACACAAGACGACCAAAATTATACAAAACATACATAACAACTTACAAATACACACCAAAAGTACATAGAAACACAAGAAATGACAAAAATACACAAAATGACAACATGCAAAATAACAGAAAAGAACAGCAAAATTACTCAAAATACACAAATTTTATCCAAAAACAAACAAAATGTCTGGAAACTGCTAAAATACACAAATGTATTTTAAAAACATACAAGATTACTCCAGATATACAAAAATATATATATATACAAAAGTATACCAAGAATATGCAAATGACTCAAAACACAGAATGACACAAAACAAAAATACACGAAAGAACATCAAAATTACTACAAAAATACACAAAATGACAAGAAAAAACACAAAACTGCTAAAATACACAACTTTATTCTAAAAACTCTCAAGATGACTCAACATTTTCCAAAAAACCTGAAAACTACTTAATCACACTAAAAATACACAGAAGTACTCCAAACACACACATAAAAAACAACAAAACAAAAAAATAAATGAATTGTTCTTTCCTGTATTAATTATTCTAAATTCCGACATGACTGTTGATAATGTGATGTAGTGATGTGGTGTAATGTAGCCAGGCCTGTGAGGCTCAGGTCAGTGTGTGTTTTTGTGTGTTTTCCAGTGCTGACTCGTGCAAAGCGTTTTTCCTTCTTCATGCCGACCCTACCGTGTCTGGTGGCGTTCTGTCAGGCTTTTCCTCCGCTCTACGACGACGTGGCGGCTCTGTTAGTGCAGGTGGGACAGGTGTGTGCGTCTGACGTGGCCACGAAGGCCAGAGACGTGGATCCTCTGATCGCACGTAAGTTTATTTCATTTAAATTCATCTTTTAATGAGATTTTATTCATTGAGTTGGATTAGTTTTAGGAGTTTTTGAGTGTTTTGTCTCTGCTGTTCCTCTCCAGGCCTTCAGTACCTTAAAGAGAAGCCGGGGGATGTTGTGGGGACGGGGGGAGGGGGGGGCTCCTCCTCTAAACTCAAACTACCTCAGAAAACTGCTGAGGAACTGGGCGGGGCCGACCCCGATGTGCAGCTGTGTTACTGCATAGAAGCTACGTTCATGGACATTATCAGCTCCACTCTACATGGACTATAGGGGACACACACACACACACACACACACACACACACACACACACACACACACACACACACACACACACACACACACCCACACACACACACACACACACACACACACACACAAGGGCTTCTTTGTTTGTTCTATGTTTTTTACTCTATTTAAACCAATACAAATGTAACAAAGTGAACTCTGTTGGTGGTGAATCGTTACACTTCCTGCTGTCATTTTTCTAAGCTGCAACAGGATTTCCCACTTAATGAAAAAAATAAAATTGTCTTGTAAATGTTTTAAACTGTATTTGTTTGTAATAAAACAGAAAACATTAGAATGTAAAGCCTTTCACTTTACTTTGTGCTTAACTGAAGTCCCTGACATGTATGCTTTGTGGGAGCAAACGCAAGGAGAACCTGCAAATTCCTCAAAGGGAGACCCCTGAGTAATAAACCTAAGACCTCAGAGTGTAAATAAAGAATGTCATTTATGCAGGAAAAAGAACATAATCAGGTGAAATGAGAGAATATAGGATGAACTAAATGATCCTGCTGATGTATCTGAGTTGTCCACCAGAGGGCAGTTTAACCTCATTAAAAACAAAGTCACAGGAGGAGGTTGTATCTGTGTTAGGAAACTGTTAGAAGTGATTAGGAATGATTTCAAAGTTATGTCCAAAGGAAATATGTATTTCTCTAAATCATTAAAGGAAGATTCAGGTTTAAATAATAAAAAAACGAGTTGTTAATCGCCATTAGAAGTGTTTGATTACGGTACTTAGTAGTTTAAAGGTGTTTCTTAGGCAGCGTTTGTTTATTTAGCTTCTGTTTTTCTAACTCTGAAACACAGAACGTTAAAGCACAGGTTGATTTATTTTCTCTGGGTTACTACACAGACAGCAGAGCTTTGCAAACAGCAGCTGATGGATGATAAAGGGAAGGTGGATTTATTTACTTTTCTACATGTTTTCATGTTTTTAACACATTAGCACTTACTTTTACCGTCTGATTCATCTGTATTTGTTCTTCCTCAAAGGCTTTTTTTTCTCTGTCTTTGCTTTCATCAAATTCTCAAATAAAATTATTTCTTCGGCCAATCAGATTTAATAAAGTACATCAGCTTTTTCTCATACTTATGTTTGATCAGAAATGGGCAACTCTGGCCACATGCTGCCGTCAGCCCCCAAAATAAAGGCATAAATTGACTCCAAGAACACAATAACTACAAAAATATTCAAAACAATTTCAAGAAATGTAATTTTTCCCAAATATTCACAGTTGTCTGAGTCAGTGATCCTGATCATGGTCCCATGTTTACACTTTAAATCAGGGGTTTTAAACTCATTTTAGTTCAGGGGCCAAATACCGACCTGATTTTTGGGAATTTGGGGACATTTTGTGGTATAATTTCAGATTAAAAATGTCTGCCGTCATGTGATATAGGAACTGGAAAACTGAGCTCTGTAAATAATGTGGATTTTGATAGAAATTTGTGAAGCTGTGTGTCCTGGTTGAGGACTTTATGTCCCTGATGTCCATAGAATTGTTGTATTTGGAGGGGCTGACAAACTGTACCTCCTGAACTAACTGAATTAGTTGGTCATTTCTAAAATGTTTCATGTTTTTTTCTATCGTTTTCACTTTCTTGATCGGGTCGAATTTGGTTCCTGAGCCTTGAGTTTGACGCATGTGATTTAAAGACACAAAGTCACCATCAGGAGGTGCCGTAGCACCAGCTCAGAGAGCTGAACATAGGGAATAGTTGATTTTTAAAACTGATCCAGAATCAGTATATCGATCCAGATGCCCTTTGAAATGTTCTCACTTTCCCAATAAATAAATAAATACTGGCAAAAATATCACCTCCTTGGTCGAGGTAACAACAAAAACACACAAATCAACAACTATGATAATAAAACGACAACAATAACAATCAAACCCTTTGTTCTTTCCTTATTAATGCACAGATTGGTCATTGTTCTAAATGCTGACATGGATGTTGATCATGTGACCCTTAGGTCAGACAATCACACTTTTGAGGCTAAACTACACAAAGCAGTATAGATATATGTGAATGTTTCTGTGTGAATTCTCTCATATTTCCTGATCAGCGGAAAAAGAGTTGTGGGTATTTAATTGATTTTCTTTTGTAAAATGCACATATTCTCATCTTGTGTTAGTATTTATGCTTTTTGACCTATAGGTGGAGGGGGTGGAGCCTATGGAGGGAGTGGAGTCTTGTCTATGGTCAGTGTTGGGTAAGTTACTCTAAATTTGTAATATATTTATATTACTAGTTACTGGGATAAAAATGTACAATTACAATATTACTGTTTTTTTAAAATGTAACTGACTTTGAGCTACTTTTGGTCCAGAACACTAATTATATCACACTGATAGTGTTTGAATAACATCGGTCTAAGTTTTGTTTCAAATACTTTTGCTGTTTCAGGAGCAGAAAGCTCTTTTTTCTTCCCCATAAGTTATATTTAACTATAATCATCTTTTTTTTCCCCTCGAATAATTGCAAACAGTGAGAAAACAAAGCAAATATGCACTTAAATTAAATATGCATGTAACTTGACTTACTTTAATTGTAACTAGTAACATATTACTATATGAGTTACACTATTGTGTTGCTTCAAAAAGGAATATAATACTGTAATATATTACAAAAATAACTAGTTACTTTCAACACTGTCTATGGTGCAACATCTCATTATAATGCATTTCTGCAAGCTATCAATGTCACACAGGAATGTTAACCATAACATGGATCTATTTCTGCATAACAATAATGTTTTCTTTGGCAAAATCAGGTTTGTTTCTGGTTAATTTGGGAATGAGTAAACTGCAGGTGTAGGTGGAAAATTCACTCATTCTTACAGGTTTGCTTTTATGAAGTTCATGTGATTTGTGGTCTTATCATTCATTTAACGATAACCTGGGAATAAAAGAAAATGAAAAATGCATGCAGAGTACACACTCACACACACACTCACACACGATGAGCATAGATGAGAGTACTTGGTCTCAAGACGTCTCCCTCAGATTGCTGGAGGAGTGAAAGAAATGCTCTTAATGCACTTAAGAGCTGCACTTTGTTCACCCCCATTAGCTTCTATTTATTTGCTGGTAATAAAAAAAAGGCAGTGGGAACAAACTCCACTGGAGTGTGTTCAGAGAGTGTTGGAGGTTAGCGAGCGTTGGTGTCAGTGGTTTGTTCTGAAGAAGCACTTCACTCAGAAAGCTGTAAAACAGTAAATACTGCTGAGACGTGCACGCTTTGGCCACATTATGGCAGGGGTTCTCAACCTTGGGGTCACGACACACTGTTTGGGGGTCACCAGATGCTAGAAACAAGGTATAATTTCAGCCCATTTTGCTTATTTTTGACCTTTTTCAGCAACTACACCAAACTTTGCCATATTTTAACCTATTTTCATCACTTTTTCTTGCCATATTTTTGCTCCTTTTAATGAATTTTTGCTACATTTCTGTCACTTCTCAATCAAAAAATAACTTTTCTGCGCATTTTTTTCCACTTCAAGACATTTAAACTTTTTCCACCACTTTTTCCAACCTAATATTTTTATTTATTTATTTATTTGCACTCATATGAAGAAACATGATGTTAAGATAACAAAGAAAGGATTGTGCAGAACAGGAATGAAGCCTAATGGATTATAAAATATCTTCCTCTGAAAAACACAATTTACAAAATTTTCTTAAAAACAAACGGCAAAGAAAAGAAATAATTGAAAAAAAACAGAATAAAGCTGTATTGTAATGGAAACAATATAGTGAGTTGATTTTACAGTGTTCATTATATGTTATTGATTAGACAAAAGATACTGAATTAGCTTAGCCCTAAATGTTTTTTATGTAGAATGATTTATTAGGGATTTGTCAACAAAACTGATCAAGCATTTATGAGTAGATGTACGACAATATGGAAAATGAACGTTCATCTGACTTGAGTGAATAACAGTGGATGTCTGCTGGATGTGTTGTATGTGATGAATGAATTTGAACAAAACATGTTTATAAAAAAGATTTTGTATTTCCTGAATAAGGTGCAGATGGTGTTTGGATGGTTGAGTTAGAAATCATTCTTTAAAATAAATTCTGTATTAAATGTTTCTGGTTAAACTGTGAGGGATGAGAAGTGGCTCAGACAATATTACAGTAAATCAAATATGGATAAATTAGGCTATAATACAGTGTTATAAGACAGGGTTGACTAACTAATAATACAGTATCATAAAATTTCATTATTTTTGCACATAATCAATCTGGTTTTTCCAGGACAAGTTCACGTTGATTATTACACCAAGAAATGTAGTGCTAGAGACTCTATTGACTTCCATGTTATTAATTGATAGTTTTTAATGCTGTATAGGGAAGGTTTTGTTTTTAAAAAAGTATATAACTGGATTTGTTTATATTCAAGGAAAGCTTTTTTTTATCTGGAATTATTTTGAGGTATGATTCAAGGTAATATAATACATATATTGGCCCTTTATTGTCGTTTTTAACCTCTTTTCACCATATTTCATGCTTATTTTTGCCAATTTAACCACATTCACAATTCGTCATGCCCATTATTTGCCAGTTTAAACTAATGGTTCCAATATTGATGCTTCAAACCCTTTTATTATGTCAGTTTTTGGCCACTCTAATTTACTAATTTTAACCAATTTCTGTGGTTTTTAAAATCCCATTTTCACCACCTTTTCCACCATATTTGGTCACTTTTAACCCATTTTATTTCTGATTAAAACGAGAATTTACATCTTTAAGATGACAATATACTATGGCCTGAATAATAATTCACTTCCTGGATAACAGTGGATATTATTAATTGTAATTGAACTTTAGTAATTGAGAAGGTGATTTTAAATGACTTTCAAGGGAAAGTAATAATTGTGATTTTATTTTAAATGGAAAAAAATCATAATCATAATTGAGTTGTAATTGAACATGGATAATTGAAGCAAAATTTTTAATTAAAAAATGTGATTGACCCCAATCACAGCAAAAACCGACTGTATCATAAGTAAGGTGGAGTGTATATAACCGATGGGTTAGTGGTTTGAATCCCGGTCATTGCTGTCGAGTAACAACTATTGAAACTGAACAATGTTTGTTTGATTTACAGTGACTTCCTGTTTTCTGACCTTTTAATCCACAGACATGAGTCAGTAGTGTTTGTACAGACGGGTTTTTTCCTTCTGTTGCTTGTTTAGGATCAAAAACCGAGCAGAGACGTAGAGATCTTGATTCCACAGAGCGAGGACACTTTGTCAGGCTTGGATGCAGTTTTCTCTCTCTCACAATGTGTTGCCAGGAACAAAAGAGGCGCCTTTAAAGCTTTCCTAACACCCTCCAAAACTTTTGATTTCCCTTTCGGTCGAGCAGAATGTGTGAGACAGCAGCCAATGGAAATGAATTGGCAGCGTGTCAGCCGCGTATTTACATTTTGTTCTTTTAAACGTGCGATTAATTAGTGGAGATGAATAAATGTGTGAGATGAGATGAGATGAGATGAGATGGCTGCAGACGTCTCCTGCTCACAGGGAGCGTTGGAACGCTCGCCAATTAGGCCCAGACTCCCAGTGCTTCAGCAGGTACAAAGAAAGTACATTTACATCCACTGGTGACATGTGCTTTGCATTCTGCGACGCTTCCAGCAACATGTGGAAGATGTGAGGAAAATGTTTCCTTCCAGGAGGTTTTGGAGCTCCTGGAATCACAATGTGATGCTACAGTGCCACTGGTTTTTGTTGCCAAAACGAGCTTTACATCAAAGCAGAGACGAGGACGGCGTGTTTGTTGTCAGCCTCAGCTTTAATCATCGCTCCATCAAAGCAGCTCCTTCTCTAAATATGGTCTCTGCTGAGGCAGACGCAATCACACGCTATCGTTGTGATTTATTCTGATATTTTACAGCCCAGGTGATGCTAATGAAAGAAAATCAGAGATAAGTGTCTGTCTTTGTGATTCTACTTGTTTAAATGTCTTTATTCAGACTCAGGTCACCTAGTTAAACCTTTACTTCTTTGTGTTCATGCCAGGATGTGACATGTGGACATGTTGATATATAAATCAGTGTTTTACTGTAGGAATTGTAACTTTGTTTACATTTGGCAATTTACAAATATCAAGTGAAATGCAACAACTTAGGCCTTGTCCACACGTAGCAGCTAGAACGAATGTATTTTTCTAAGGTTTGGCTTGTAATAAACACAAAAACACAGGATTACTTCATTAAAAAATTGGGCTTTTGAAAAACTCTGGTTTTGCATTTGAGTGTTTTAAATTTCCAAAGGTCCCTGGCCACGGTTACATGTATTTTAATTCAGAATTAAAGTGTTTACTGCTTTGTGTTCACATGGAAATAGTCATTTCAAATTGAGGTTTGCATGGCCTTTATTTAATTCTGCTTTAGGCCTGGGTGGTTGGGAAGGCTCTGATTGGACGGTAGGCGAACCTGATGTATTCACATCTATCGGAAAACAACACAAAATAAAACTTTCCTTTTCGGCCAAAACACAAAAGACCACATGATAAGAACTATTTTCACTTTTATGTTGATTGTAGTTTTGAAGCAGCAGCTCAACAATAACCTATGGTTTCACTTTGGTCCTCTGAGCAGGAGAAGGAGATAGAAGACGTACTTTGGCCAATCAAAGCCAGCGGTTAATGCAACGGCTGCTCTATCTCCACCTACAGGATGTTGAGTGGAAGGACAACTTTTGGACGACCCACACAATATTTGTGAAGCTCTGTGTCCTGGTGCAAGACTTTATGTCCCCGATGTCCATGTGTGTGTAATATGTTGCATGTTTATTCTTCCGTCCATCCACTCTTTTCATTATATCCATATCTTCTAAGGTTCGTATTATATAAATAGTCTCGGCTTAAGTCCAGTGCTTGCTTCTGGCGGCCATCTTGGATTATATCATCACCAGCGCGTCATCTCAACTGGACGAGCATGCGCAGAATCACTGGAATTAATTTAAAGTGGAATTAAACGTTTACAAGATCGAGGACTTATTCCATTCGGAATTAGAATAAATTAGCCACTTACTTTGAATTTAAGTTTAATTCGGAATGACCATTTTCATTAGCATTTAGGTGTTTGGAAGATGATGTTTATTCTTTTTAAAAGATCATTTAATTTTTATTCTGAATTCATGGGAAAATTAAAGCTCTCATGTAAACATAACTCATGTAACTACTGCTTCTTCTTGGGGAGCAAAGGAGTTGCTGCAGTGGCTATTTGACACTAAATTACCCTTTCTCCACATCAAAGGCCTGCAGTTCATCAAACTTTTGGGTCAGAACTGGACGTACTGCCAGCTGGTGAGAGAACTTTGAGAAGGAAGACGTCATCCTGGATCATGTTGTGAAAATGTCTGTATGTCCTGTTCCTGTCATTGACAGTTGCTTCATTCTTATGGGGCGACGATTGGAAAGTTGCACATGGTAAGATAAACAGCAAGTTTTTGCAACATTTAGCTACAAACCAAGTTTAAGAAACGTATGTGATTTTAAAAAATGTTGCTTTTGACCAAATTTACAGCAATAATTGTGAAATTTGTGATTTTCTTTTTTCTCGTAAAAATATCATGTCATTGTCAAGTAGCTAGTCAGAGGTGGACACAAAGAGTTTTTGGAAACAGACGGGTCTGGGATTCAGAGGTTAACAATCCTTCAGCATGTGCGCCTCAGTGAGTCTCAGGGTTATGGATGTTGCTGATAGCAGTAGTCATAACATAGCGTAGGCTCCTCAGGCAGAGACCTGAAGCTGCGTTCACACCGAACGCGTCAAAAGCGTCAGGTGTACATACACAATATATGATGGACGTGCTTCTAGGAGCGTCAAGAGGTCCCGCACCTCCTGTGCGGTGCATTTTGAAGCTTTTTGCACGATGGACGCTGCTCGGCGCCTCCAACGCGGCCAACGCCACAGTTGAGATTGTTGAACTTTTGGGGCATCGACCAATCAGGAGCTTTCTCCAACCGTGACGAATTCAGAATAATGAAAAAAAACCACTAACCAGAGACAGATGGACAGGCACTCTTTTGCTGGAATAGAGCGCCTGTAGTTGGTGTCCTGGTAGGAGATGCGAGCGCCAATGTGGGTCAGCAGGTCGTCAAACTGGGCCCTAGAGAGATGGAAGTAGCGCTGAAAGAGACTCTCGTCCGAGCGCAGCTCTGATGAATCCAGAAACACCGCTGAGGCACATTTGGACGACGTTGTTTATCAAATAAATCCCAGCCAATCTTTCGATAATGTAGAGCTGATGAACGGTACTCGGAGGGGGCATGTTCAGCAAGGAACTCCAAACCTTATTCTCCATTCACCACTTCTCTACACATTGTTCTCCACCACTTCACAGTCACTGATCGCCACAATATCATCCATTCTATGAACACCACTGGCAACAGAGAAGCCCCTCCCCAAAACTCGCTCAACGCGCTCTCTTCCAAACTTGTTTGGACGCCCATCCAGAGAGTCTTTGACAAGCATCTGATTCAATGAGCACAAGCGTCCAACTAGGAGCGTGAGGCACAATTTTGACGCTCGAAACGTGTTTGGTGTGAACGCAGCATTAGTGAATTCTATGTTTAGGGCAGCCTGACCAGAAGACAGTTCTGTAACTACATATCACTGCCACCTACAGGTCTGGCAAGCTAATAATTACACACAATAGCACATTTATGCAGTTTTGTGTGGATTTAATTTTATTTAAAAACAATGGTGTGCGTTTGTAACATTTTTTGTTATGTACATGAATATTTGCATATGTTATGTAAATGGATATGTGTTTATAATAATACCTGACTACGTGTGTGACCTTAAAGTCATTAAATACAATAAACTAATGGCACTTTGCTAAGGAAGGAAATCCCTGTTTTGGAGTCCGATCAAAGCAAAGTGCGATTGCCACAGACTTGTTCGACATAGTTTATCTAATTGATGTCGATAAAAATCAACACTAATGGAAGTAAGAGAACAAGAGTTTTTATAATAAACCCAATGCAAACTCAGAGAGAGAAAGGTTTACATTACATTCAATGAGTTTTGAGGGAGAAAGTCTGCAGTGCTTATTTTAGTTGCATATGCTTTGATGGATCCATTGAGAAAACACAAAGCAAGTTCTTAAAACAAGCGTCAGTAAGAGCCCCACAGAGAGACCTGTGTCACAACACAACAAGGGTTCCACGCTCGTTCTTTTAATGGAACAACATAAAGTGAAGCTGTCGGGAAAGCCCAGAGGCAAGTTAAAGTGGAGTTTTCTTCCTGACGGCAGCCTGGAGCTGCCTTTAAAGGCGACATATGTTTTTTGTTTTTAGAAATACATCAGTCATAAAGAAGGGAAAGATGAAGGAGGGGAGGAGAAGTGAAGTTTGTGAAAAACATTCTTAATGCCCCACATTTCTAACTATGGGAAAGTTTCAGCAGAAGGAGAAATGTTGATGTGAGGACATAAAACAGAATAATGGTGATACCTCGGGAGTTCGTTCGCTTTGCACGTCTCTGTGAACACCAAAGAGAGTGTTTTAAAAAGCCTGTATAATTGATTCCACCCAGAGCTAACCCAAGGCTATCACCCCACCTCACTCAGCCAAGGTACACACACACACACACACACTCTCTCTACGGCCTGACATCTTTTTATGTGAGCTGCGGGTGAAGAAGTGCAGAGCTGAATAAACATGATGTGAATGGGTGATTGATGGATGCTCATTTTCCTTGGGCTGGTGGCAGCGTTCACATTGATTATGTCGCCTGGCGGCCAAAGTGAAATCCTTAAAATGAGCCAAACAGATGCTGAAGCCTCATCCATAATAACCACATGATTACTATTCACAGATCTTCATTAACCATGACGCTGCGGTTGGAAGCACTTTATGATTATGAAGAAGTTACATTTCAACTATGAAGGACCAACTCTGCCATTATCAAAAATAAATAAATAAAAGAAATCAAAGTGATAAAATACCTAGAGTTATATGCCATTAATAAATAAAAACATAGATAATGATGAATGAATAAATAAAGGCAGTGGTTATCTGTACGGTTGCCGTATCAATATACTGACATTCTATCCGTACGCAGGGTCCCTATTTGGCCAGTTTAGGTCACATGACTAAGACTGAACCTTACCCTAAACCTAACCCTAGAAATTGTTGTGATTTAGGGTTATAATAACTTTAACCCTAAAACGCTACATAGGTGTACCTCGTCAACCGTACAAATAGACACTTTTATAAATGAATCACTTTTATATCTAAATACATGCCTAAATGTTATTTATTTATTCATTTTTTAGATTTTATTTATAGATAGCCTCCTCATCTGCATAACATTTCATTGTGCGCGCTGAAGTGTGCACATAAAAAAATGAATAGCTAGCATTTATTTATTTATGGCATAAATATTTAGGTATTGAGTTGTTTATTTATTTATTCATTTATTTATTAATGTTATATGACTGTAGGTATGTATTCATTTATTTATTTGTAACCATGGCAGAGTTGCTCCTCCATATTCAACAGGCTGAGGCTTTTCAAGGATTATTACAAACAGGATGTGTTATTATTCTTTTACATAAGCTGATTGTTTCAAATCGCAGAAATAACTCAATTTAATCTGGAACTCTAACCATATCATGTTGCTCTGAGTATCATTTGTTTGTTGTAAATCTTCCATGTGCTCAACAAAGTCCTCAACTGCATTACTTGAGTGAAATTCCAAATATTACATCATCATAAACTACTCAACCCTCAACGGTCATTAAAAGTAGCTTGAACCAAATATTAGAGCAGGATTAATAATGCAACAACACATCATCAGTACAGTAAAACTGACCTGTCTCACAACGGTCTAAACCCATAATATATTATTCATTTAATAACCCATAACATTTTTTGTTGATTACATTTCTTAAGTGACAATAACTAGACTGTGACTTAAAAAAATTCACATGAATGAAAACTAAATCAAAACATTAAGATTTTAGTCTACCGATAAAAACTAAACTATCAGAAGTCATGTGATCATGTGGTTTTAAACATTGATCATAATAATACCATCCATTATCAGGTTGATCAATGCTAATTGAATAGATTTAGTCGACTAAAATATATTCTAAAACCCAGCACCTGTGGAAAACTGTGGTGAGTTGGATTGAGAGAATTGTGAATAGAGAGATAAAGGCTGTTGTAAGGACAAAATGAGTACGTAAAGCATTCACATTACATAGCATGAAAAGACTGAGTCCTCGAGAAACACCTGGATGTATAATATATCTGGAAAGTATGCATGGTGGGCACACTAGTCATACTCAACTGCCCCATGATGCATTGTGAGCGTAATGTAAATGTACTGAGTTTACCTCTGTACTGAGATGAACCCTAATCCTAACATAATCCAATAAACAAATAAAACACGTGTGTGTTCACTTTGAAAACAAAAATTATTATTTTTTTTTTAGCAAAAATTTATTTTTTGGGAGTCCGCATGTGCGCACATGCGCATATACAATCCCAGTACATCGTACTGAGATTGTATATGCACATGCGCACTACCGAAAAATGAATTTTTGGTAAAAAAATAAATAATTCATTTTTGTTTTCAAAGTGAAACTTAAAATGTTTTCAGAACTTTCAAAGATTCAAGATTCAAAGTGTTTATTGTCATGTGCACAGTAAAGAAACATGTTTCCCTGTACAATGAAATTAATATTTTGCTCACCACACTGGATGCCACAAAAAACCAAAAACAAAGAGAAATAAAAAGAAAAGTATAGTAACAATAGTTGTAACAATTTAAAAAGTAATAAAGATAAAAATAAACATGTACAAGGTATAGAAGATAAAAAAGTCAGATATAAAGTGTGCATAGTTAAATATATCCAGTCCTATTGGCTGTTGAGGAGTCTGATGTCAGAGGGGAAGAAGGAGTTCCTCAGTCTGGTGGTCCTGCATTTCACTCTTCTGTAGAAGTGTGAACAGACTGTGTTGGGGGTGTGTGGGGTCTTTAATAACATCTCTCCTGTGAACTCTGCACTTGTAGATGCTCTGCAGAGAGGGGGTGGGGTCCTGGTGACTCTCTGCAGGTGTTTGCGGTCCATAGCAGTTGTGTTGCCGTACCACACGGTGATAGAAGTTGAGGATTTTTGGTGGCATGTCAAATTTCCTCAGCCTCCTCAGGAAATACAGCCGCTGTTGAGTCTTCTTCACCAGCTGTGTGGTGTTGAAGGACCAGGTGAAGTCCTCAGTGACGTGGACCCCCAGGTATTTTATACTGCTTACCCTCTCCACTTCTTGTTCCCGGATAGACGGTGGCTGATGAGAGCGCCTCTCCTTCCTCATGTCCACTATCATCTCCTTGGTCTTGTGCGTGTTGAGGGTGAGGTTGTTCTTCTCACACCATGTCATCAGACTGGCCACCTCCTTCCTGTAGGCCTAAAGATGGAGAATCAACAGAGATATTTAGTTTCAGTTTTTTGTCGCTGTAGGTTCCAAATGCATCTTGGGAAACTTGGTAGTATACTTCAGATTTTCTTTTGCTATCCACACACTCTTGTTCTTGTTTTCAGCCAAAAAGCTGCACATTAGAGTAAATCACATAGATATTTAAGCAGCTATTGTGATTGTGAGTCAAACGCGGCTTCAGGGTGTGTTTATCACATCAGCAGTGGAGTCAATAAGCTGTTTCAAACACCCTCACCACTACTGATTACAAGAATAGTCCATTCAAAAAGATAGTCCACTGTTTTGTCCGACTTTTGCGTCACATTAGGTCATAAACATAAGTGGAACTGATTGTATCTGCTCCCTGGGCACTAAACTGTTGCTGCCCACTGCCCCTCAGGAAGAAGTAAAATGCAGAGAACAAATTTTGTGTATGTAGCTTTACATATGACAATAAAGTATAATGCATATTCTATATTAAACCGCAGTGTTTGTTTTAGCTGTGAGGGAGAAGCTCACGTTCCTATATAGGGTGGGCGGGGCCAGAATTGTCAGGAGGAGGAGTTTCCCAGTTGTGACGTCACAATGCAAGAAAAATCAAACTCCTCCGTTTGGAGCTGACTTTTTACAAAATGTGGAATAACAAGTGAGGGAGGGAACAGAACTTTTTTAACTTTGGCCCTCTGCACGAGGCTAAAGGGATGTATATCACTGTAGCAAAACCATTATAAAGTGAATTTTTCATAATACTGCCTTTTTAAGGAGATTTACTCTGCATGCACATGAATGAGTGTTAAACAGACAGGAAGGAGTCTGATGTAAGTGAATGGACTGTTCCAGAGCAGCAGTAGCTCTTTAAAGAGCGTGTAAAGTGTCTGACCATCTTACAGATGAAGAGAAACTGATGAGTAGCCGTGTGAAAATTGGATCCTATCCACCACTGTGTTATTACCTCATGTGTGAAATCCTTCTCCGCGCCGTGAAAACAAGCGAGCGTGCTCGGCTGTGAAATTGTATCTCCTTGGCTGCCTCTGCTCCGTCCCCTCTGTCCTCTAAAATAAGCTTTTTACGCCACTTAAAGACGGGCCTCTCCTGCGTTACAGCTGAATAATGGCCTGCACACCTTCACAGAGCTGCAGTTCAACAGCTGTCACGAGTCGAGGCCCCCCCGACTCCTCACATCACCTCAGGGACTGAAGTGATGCCGTCTTGTCATATGAGAGCAACTCAGTGAGCTGAAAAACTTCATTTCAATAGAGCTGTAATGAAAGTGCAGCACAGAGCTGCCATCTGTTAACATCAGGGCGTAGTTGGAGCACATTTTTCTAACGCAGTGCAGCCACAGGCGGTGGGTGTCGCTGAACTGGGGCTTGGTTGCTTAATTCTACAAAGCTCCATCACTTTGTCAATGTACCTTTATTTTCTCAGCCGTTTCCCATGAGAAGTGAATCCTCTACAGACCAGCAGTGTTCTCATGCTTCATGGCCACAACGCCACATAACAGTATTAATACACTCGACTATGTTTGTCATTTACTCATTATCCAAATACAAAGGTCCATCTTTGAACTGCAAGAGCCAAATGCAGAGGTGAAAGTACTCACATTAGTACCCATAAAAGACAACAATTGATTTGCTTTTTTTTAGTTAACTTTTACTTTTGAGTATTTTGCTAAATCAGTAATTTTACTTGTACTTCAGTACATTTTAAAAGAAGTAAAGAAATTCATTACATTTCCACACCCAACTGTTACTGAATATTTTTGTTTTTTTTGTTTTAAAATGATAGCGAACATTGTGAAAGTACAAAAACGAAATCACCCGACATCAAATGATCCATGTGTTCTTAGTCGTACCATTTCTGATCAACATCAGCCACTTTCTTGGGTTCATGTTGGAGTTTCTACCTATTATGTTGTTGCCCACATGGCACTGTTTTAAAGTTCATAAACGTAGCTGTACTTAGAGCCTGAGTATTTTTATTGATTTTGAATTGAATTCATTGGTGCCATCTTATTTAAATAAAGAATTGTACATTTTTTACAAACCTTTCATTTTATACATATACCTTTGTGGAAAATAAATTATGTTCCAATTATGCAAGATTTTATATCTTCCTTTTTAAGTTTATACATGAGTTGTGTACTGAATGCAAGGAAATCGTGGCAAGATTTGTTTGTTACAGTTCAAGCTTTTTCCTGTTTCCAATGCATGATGTGAATGTTTCAAAAAGATGTCCATGGAACTGGAAATAATTATGTGGCTTAGATCTGCCACCAACCTTCAAATGTTGTACCCATCATGTACATTACTGGAGGTTTCTAAGAAAACCCAAAGAGCTCACTTATGTATTTCATTGTTTGTCCAAAACTAATAAAACTAGTGCAGTGCCTGTAGGAAGTATGTATTGCTATAGAAAAATGGATGGACAAATGAGGTTGTGTTTGAAGGTGGGACGTCAGGGATATTTAGGTTTGTTGTGATAACTATTGTTTTCATATGACATCATCATTGTGGAGGTAGGATTGGGGACATCATCACTGTGGAGAGTGAGCAAGTGGCTCGGTGCGAGGCCTGAGGAAGGAAATGATGACATCATTCAATTCAACTTTATTTGTATAGCGCAAATTACAACAAAGTCATCTCACTGCGCTTTTCAAAATATAAAATTCATAATAAGAAAGAAAAAACCCAACAAGATCCACATGAACAAGAATTTAGCGACGGTGGGAAGAAACAACTCCCTTTTAACAGGAAGAAATCTGTTAGAACCAGGTTCAGAGGTGGCAGCCATCTGCGTTGACTGGTTGTGGTTAGTGGACAGAAGGAGCAACAGAACAGGATAGAGAGATAGAACATCAGAGTGTCCCAGACCCCATGTGCAATCTCCTGGATTTTAAACAGGGTCACCTGAAATGTCTAAATATTGATTTAAAAGAAAGAATTACTAATTGAAAATGCATTTTTGATTATTGATTAATTATTATTCCATTTCAAAATAAAGCAACACACAATTTTAAACTATATTCTATTGATAAATGTAAATCTGGTTAATAATAATAATGAAATGCAATACAAAAAATTTAAATCTGAGCTGGCAAAAGTCTAGTCTAACAAAAACTAATTCCAGAAAAAAAATGTCTTTAGGGTCACCAGAAATTATTGATATCAAAATGAGGTGAGGTAACCACTGGCCTATGGGACTCCATATCCCACAATGCAACGTGACTTTATCTGATAAAGTATCGTCTTCTGTAGCTTTAAGTAAAACCGTGGCTCCTAAAACTGATAGGAAATGCATTTGTTTTCAGACTATAAACAATATGTAGACAATAAATACAAAATTTAATTGATTACAAATGTGAGAAAGATCATTGAAAACCTAAAGAATCATGAATTTGTTCATAATCTTCATTCCTAAGTCGAAGCAGAAAGAGAACAGGATCATCTCATGAATATTCCTCATCTCTGATACCAAAGCAGTTAAAATCAGTCCAACAGCACCATGAGCTCCATTGCGTTTCTAACGTAGCGCTGCAGAGACGCTGACAGGAACAACTGCAGAATAATTTAGCTGTTCTATGTGGGCAGAGCCACAGGAAGACAAAGCCCTCCAATATGATCTCTGAGGACTCTGCAGCAGCCCAGTGCTCTCCACCATTACTGCCACTATTGATTATGGCCCTGGGAGTGATGATGGCGTTCAGCCCCTCCACAGGAGCTACAATCACGCCGCCATGTTGGCCAAATGATAGAGTGTATGGGAAATGAAAGGGGAGGCTGGGGCTGGAGGGAGAAGGATGAGTGTAACTGGGGGAGGAGGTGGGGAAGCTAACTGTTATTCTAGATAGTTTTTTTTCTGCTGTGCACTGCAGGATTCTAACATAGTGTAAAACACAGGGCAGATGCTGACATCTTTACACTAACCTTTGGATAGCTGCTCTGTTTTAATAGCGTGATGTGGGGCTTTGAAGGAAATAAAGACACTTTCAGGACTCAGCTGTGACCTTGTACCTATAATCTACTGCACCTTGATGGTGAAGATAGGAGCAGAAGCTCATGTTTCACTGTGCTGCTGTTTGTGCAGCTTAGGGTTAGCTGCTCTTACTAAAAGGAGAGAAAACAGCTCACGTTGATCTAATTTCATCATTAAATGATGCTGTATACAGTCTGTTCACTCCATATCTGCATCCTAACATCCTGACAGCATGAATGAGATAAACATAGAGCTTCATTCCTGAATTCTCTTTATAATTGACTGGTTTTCATACCTCCCTGTACCAACAATCATAAGCCTTGTATTGGCCTCAGGTGTTGATAAGAGTTTAGGAGCTGTTACGTCTGGCTGTGGTTTCACTCCATTTTCCAGTTCATTTTACATTTGTGTTGATAGTGCAGAGTATTAGTGCATGGAAAACACCTAAATTACTTAAATGGCTGCAATTAGTGATGCACCAAAATTCCGTCCACCAAAACACTTTTCTCACCGAATCAAACCGACTGAAACAGGATGTTGTAAAGACGTGGCAAACGCCGCAGTCAGCGTGTGCTTGTCTGAAAACTGGCCAACTTGTTTGTGTATTTAATACATCTGAGCAATAAAGCATTTTCTGAGCGTAGGTTGAGATGGAGGACATAAATGTGTTTTACGTTAGGGCAACTTTTATCACAGTGGGGGCCACAAAAATGTGATTGTCATGTTATCAACATTCATGTCAGTGTTAAAACCAATGACCACACTGAGCATTAATACATTAAAAAACTATGGGTTTCTGTCACTTTGTGTGTTCCTAGTAAAAGTGTATTATGGTTATATTATGTAATTTAGTTTGTATTCTGTGTCTCATTAAAGGTCCCATATCATGCATTTTTCACCCATCTTCATTTGTTCTAAGAACCCCAAAAACATAGTATTTGAGGTTTATTTTCCCAAACTTGCCTTTTTTCCAGAGTTTTAGCCTCTGAAAAGTGACTTTTTGACCAACGGGCTGTTTGATCAAACACTCACTGGAGTGTTAAGCTGCTAATTTTCTTTATTCTCCTCATCTTTATTAAATACAGGAATCGTGCATTTAAGGTGATAATCATCTGTTTATCACCTCCACCGTTGCGTCGCATTGGGTCACAAACACGTCAGATCAAGTCAAAGGCCATACAATGTTTATTCCCTGGGTGCCTACACTGCAGTGTTCACTGTGGAGGCGTGGCACCGGCAGCAGGAACTTCCTGGAGGGGACGGTTCAGAATGCTCGTGACGTCACTAGCATTCTGAACCGCTCGTTTTTCAGAAGAGGGCAGAGAAGCAGCTCAGAGAGCAGGATTATTGAGGATTTATCAGAGATGCAGGAAGAAGCCCAATAATACTTTAGGGGTGTTTTTGATAAGGAATTAACATTGTAACAAGATTAAAAACTCACTTGATTTGCATGATATAGGACCTTTACATTTTTTACAAGTGATCTTCCAAGTTCTTGATTTACTTTTTTTTTTTTTTTCAGGGGACAACGGGTGTGTGGCCCCCAGGTTGCCAGTTGCCCATGTGTGGTGTAGAGGTTACAGAGGGGCGAGTGACACACGACTAATAGAGAGGTGCACCCAATGGGATGAGAACTCCTGCATTCAACCACAGGTAAATTGAAAAAGTGATCAACTTTTTGACACATTAACATATTTAATAAAGCTGTAAAATGTCATAAAATCACCATTAAAGAAAACATACGTTTTGATCATAATCAAAAGCAGAAATACATTTGAAATTAACTTCAGGGGAAAAAAAAAAAACAATTTTAGTTTTGATTTAGTTTGCTTTAAACATTGGTTTGGAATGAATACTTGCATGGAAACTTAGAATGGGGTGATGGAGCGTCCACAGGTTTAAATTAAGGCGATCACATCAAAGGATAAGAAGATGAAAGAAAAACGGGCACCACTGACATATGCTGCAGCTGTGATTAGGGCCGAGCAGATGGAAACAAGTCCAGAAACGCTGCATCGCAACTGACCCAAACAAGCCCTGCTTATTATGTGCATTTTTACACACACCGGCTGAGGGAATCCAGATGTTCAGCTGTGGAGATACGTGACATGAAACCTGTGAGGAGAGACGTTGAAATAATGTATAGCATCTTTCTATGCCTAGAAGGAGTTTTTATCAGTCTGTGTTGGTAGAGCAGACATTTATTATTGTGAGAATCCTGCAGGAAGTGATTTTTGCTTCTACCTGCATGAGAACAGTTAGCGTAAAACTACACTACTGTAGTGCTTTACAAAGCAAACATCAGCATCTTCACACACACGCGCTGCACATTTCCTATTCATGTTAAACATTTTGTTAAAGTCTAGGACAGATGTGGGCAATTGGCAGCCCGGGGGCCACATGCGGCCCTCGGCCTGATTTTGTGAGACACCCAAAGTAAATGCACAAATTGACTTCAAGAAACAAAATAGAAAAAATTTAAGAAAACACACAAAATTACTTCAAAAACACACAAAATGAAAAACAGTAACATTAAAAAAGATAAAATATCCAAAATTGTCAATAAAAACACACAAAACAACAAAATTACCCCCAAAAAACCCAAAAGTGACCAAACAACTTAAAGAAACATACACAAAATGACATAAAACCTTACAAAATTATAGAAAATTACAAAAATATGCAAAATGACAAAACAGAATGACTTAAAAACCTACACAAAATAATACAAAACATCATACAAAATAAGAGAAAAACAAAGAGTTCAAAAACACATGAAAATGATATCAGCCACATACAAAACGATTCCAAAAATGCAAAAGACAAAAAAAACATACAAAACAAAAGAAAAAAATGACAACAAAAACACATATTAATGCTCAGTTTGGTTATTATTGTGAATGCTGATATGGATGTTTATAATCTGATTCTTGGATGAGACGAACACACCTGCTGTGATGAGTTCTGTTCTAGGCTTTTGACTTGAAGGTTTACTGATAAGATATGAAGATCTAAAAATCTGAGACTTTGTGTGCGAATGTGAGATTTGTTAGAAATGCTATTTTAAAGTTTATGAACCTGTGGGAGGATTGAGTCTCACTCCAGAAAGCTTTTATCAGGACAGACTGAGAAGTGCTCACTCTGCATTTTGTGTGATGTGTTAAAGTTCAAGTCTGACCATCACTGCAGACTGACTCACAGATGGAAAGTAGCTTTGCACGCTGTAGATCAAAGAGTGTCAAAGTAACTTTAGTTTTAGGGGGTCACAGACAGGCCAATCTAAGCATTACGTGATCAAAATAAGCACCAGCTTCAATTATGTCTATGTTTTTGTCAGAATTCCTTTACAAACTTTTTTAGCCCAGGCTAAAATCTACCATATGTTGTCTTTTCCAATACGTGGCATTAAGTCCAAAATGTTCCAGCTTTTTAAAATATAAGCTCTGCGTCTGTATAAAAGTTGTGATTTGTTGAATGTTCCATATTAGTAAGAATAATGGCCATTAAGGCTCTGTCTGACAGCAGAGGGTGGGAGAAAAGGAAGATGTGAGGAGATTAGGGAGAGTGAAATATGAGCAGCTATGGGAAATATTGTCACATGTAAAGTAGCAAAGTGACAGAGATGGATTTCCCAAAGTTCTTTGTTGTCGTATATTTCATCAGTGGCTGCCTTTGTCCTTGATAAGTACAGAGTACCTGAGAGAGGTGGGAACACAACAATATTCAAACATTTTGGTTCATGTTTTGAGCTATTATTTATGATCATTGAGGTATAATCTAATTTAACGTATTTAACTTTTGTTTTGCTGAACTTTTTATGACCTGAATTGCCTGTGGCAGTCTTTGTTGAGAACCTATGATGGGTTTCACTAACAAGTGTCAGACTCAAGAACCTGGGGCCTTGTAGAGCATCCAATTAGGCCCACAGGAGAATTTAAAAATGACGGAAAAAAACATGAATCATTGTGTAAATTACAATCTAATTTAGTTGTAAATATTTCAGCTCCTACAAAAATACATAAATAAACGCAGCATTTTTTTTTATTTCAAATTGTTGAAAGATTTTCCAAATTTTTACAAAGTCCTGCAATTTTCCTCATAATTCAGCAAAATTAAATAAAATTTGGTCACAAAATCAAAACACTTTACAGGAAGATCATGTAAAGATGTCATTTATTGCTCTGATATTGTTCGTGCCTTTACCTTACATACTTTATATGTAAGGCATGGTTAGATTCTTAATTACCAGCCAACCGGCCAAAATAAACTACATTATGAGTTCTACAGAATAGATTTAAGCATTCATGATTTTTTTAATAGTTTGTAATTTAGTTAATTGCAGAAATTCATTAAAATTGTAAAAATATATACATTTAATTGAAAAACAATGTTGTAACAATGCTGAAAAGGTGCAGTATGGAACTTTGGGTGTGTCGGAGAAGTGAACCTTTTATAAAGTATATTCTCAAACCTTAATAAACAAACTTAACTCAGATGAACACTGGAACACTGAAGTTAGAAAGAATAGAAGTAATCAAGTACTAATTTATTTTCAGATACTATTTTATCTTCATTTTCCCGCGTCAGCGGCAGCCTTCCTTTTTTGCAGTTTAGGTTTTTCAACACCCGATAAATACAGTATATCGACTTGTTTGTATGTTTCTAACTCATTTTACATCATTCCGTCTGACACTCCTCCGATACCAAACCATAACAATCACGCTAACGTAAGCACGTAGCAAATTGTTGTATGACGCGTCATTACATAGTGTTCATGTGAAATGTAGGATTAGTACAACCAGGGTTGCCAGATGTACGTTTTTCATTCTTCACCAGCCAAAATGGCGAGTCACGCTACAATGCTACCTGCCAAAGTACATTTTTACCCGCGGTTGGCGGATGCTAATTTAAAGCCCTGTTTATATCACACATGGAAATACAAACTAGGACACATTAAAGCGATTATCCGGAGGATGAAAGAGAAAATTCCAAAGCAAATGTCTCTATGTCCCTCCCTAAACAGCTCCACTTCCTCCCCCTGCCAATCTACCAGAAGCCCATAGCGGAACATAACAATGTTTAACACACCAACACACGTGTAGGCTTGTTTTTCACTAATAAAACACGTATGATAGTTTGATTAAAACATGTTTATTACCTGTCCATGAGAAATGTCACCAAATCAGGGTACGTTTGGAATCCTTTTAAGTCCCTCCACTGTTAAAAAGCAGCTCCGAGATCAATTCTGTTACGATCACAAAGACGTTTATCCGCAAGCTTTGTACCCGGACTTTTCTTTAGTTTTTTAGTAGAAACTTTGGAGTTTGGGAGCGCTCCTCCATGATGCTATTCTACTCAGAGTGATACTCGTTTGCCGTTGACGCGCGGCCTTGTTTCCATGCACAGTTTACGTGCTCACATTCACTTTGATTGATAGTCTCTGCTACAGGAAGTTGAAGCCTAGTAACTGGGCAATCGCGGCGCGGGTTTCTATTTGTCTAGGGGTCTATAGGACGAAGGCGGGACTTATATACACTGATGTATATGAATGACCACCGGCAGAAGACCTAGTAAGACTCATTTGGCATTTTTTTGCAATTCAAAAGAATCATACATAAACATAGATTTCTCAGAAACTCCAGATATGAGCTTTAATGTTGAAATTGCTTGTTTTCCCGCTTTAAATTTGTGGCTCACTTGAGATCAAATCTTTCCATATTTGACCTCTGAACTAAAATGAGTTTGACAGGACTGGGTCAAGCCATGGACAGGTTGTCAGTCTGTCACAGGACTAAAGTACTCCAGCTCAAGGAAAACATGCAAACTCTTCATCAATGTTCTCTTACAAAGTACTATTTTGGCTGTGTGAAAGCACCCTTACATTTAAATAAAAATGAAGAATTCTGTTAGAATTCCAAAAAAGGACTTTTCTGTTTTCTCTGATCATCATCAGTCACTAGTGTTGCTACTCAAAACCACACAGGCAGCAGGGGTGGGGCCAGGTGGAGGTCCCTCCCACTTGTGATTGTGCACACCTGATTCTTTTAATGACTCAAACCAGTCACTGTGGGTGAACTGAGACAATTTCAGTGCATGCTTCGCAGCCTACAGAAGAAAGAGTTATTTACCTTCAATTGGGACTGAACTTTGATATAAAAACTCTTTACACGTTTGGATGGACAGCTGGTAAGAGCCTCGAAATAATAACAGGCTTCATATAAACTTCTGTTGCTTGGACAATTCATTCAGAAGTAATCAGGAAATTATAGACTTGAACGTTGGTCACGCGGAAACCTGAGCTGAATGCATTTTTTGCTTGGCAAATTCTTTATTTTAACAAGCAATTCCAGGAATGTTTATAGAGTTTGATACTTGTTTAATTCAAAGATTTATTAAGCCTATTTCAGGTGCCATGTTAACTGTGTAGTTAAAACTAGATTTGGTTTATGTGGAAAATCAAATAAGCTTAAAAATGAGATAAAGTTGTTTGTTAAATAAGTAGTTTAAAAATGATCTACATTGCTTTAAAATGTTGTGGTTTAAAACTGTTTAAAAATACCTGAGTTAAAGTATTAAGTTAACTTACTTTTAACAATCTGATTTTGGTAAAAAAAAATGTTGTTAAAAAGAAAGATTATCAATATTTGATTTGTTTCTTTAAAACTGGGCAAATACTATACACACACTTTAAATAATGTTAACATTTGATTGTTAAAATACCAAAAATACCGCAGTTTCTGAGAAATGTTTGTATC
The DNA here is from genome assembly GCF_900634775.1 of Gouania willdenowi. Classification (NCBI taxonomy): domain Eukaryota; kingdom Metazoa; phylum Chordata; class Actinopteri; order Blenniiformes; family Gobiesocidae; genus Gouania; species Gouania willdenowi. Next base: position 29,228,709 of record NC_041057.1, on the reverse strand, counting down.
ATTCTTTTGAAATGCGAAAAAAATGCCTAACTAGTCTTTTACTGCCGGTGGTCATTCATGTACATCAACGTATATACATTAAGTCCCTCCTTCTTTCTATAGACCCTTATACAAATGGAAACAAGCACCGTGATCTCCCAGCCAATAGGCTTTGACTTCCTGTAGTCTTTCAATCAAAGTGAATGTGGAACTGTGCACAGAAACAAGGCCGCACGTCAAAACAGCAAACAGGTAAATATGATTTTGACTCTTACCTGACCCATACACATATATCAATGCAACCTTGTTATGTTCCGCGATGCACATGCAGAAAAGTAGAGGCGTGGCTTCTGGTAGATTGGGTGAGGCAATGGGAGGAAGTGGAGCTGTTGAGGGTGGGACATCAAGATGTTTCTCAAAAAATTCCAGATATCAGCTTTAAGTCAAGAACGGCACAAAATTGAGATTGACTTGACAGTGAATGACCAAGACTTGCCCTAGACCAGAATGCATCATCCAAGACCAAGACTTTTGGCAGTCAAGAACCAGCCTAGCAGAGACCATCGAATACGATGACAATGTTCAATTGTCAGAATACTCTTTGGTTTTAGTTTTCTTTTAAATGTGTTTGACAGTCATAAACAAAATGTCTGCAACACTTTCAAAGTACAACATACAAAAATCTCAAACTAAATTCTTGCCCAAATAATCCTTGTATGCATTTGCCAAAATTACTTTAAAGTGGACATATCATGGTTTTAAATCCTTCCTTTTTACATATAAATCATACAGTTGTGGTCTATATAAAGTCGAACTGCACTGCTTGGGTCTGAATTCCTCATTATTATAGCTCCACCCCTTTTCTACCCCTTTTCTGATGTGCTTCTAAGAGCAACTCGTTTTGGTGCGGTCTCTTTAAATGCAAATGAGACACACCATACCCCGCCCCCTCTCCAGGTTCAACTCCACCCTGCTCGGCCATTTTTGTAGTTTAATAGAAGAGATATGGCTATGTAGCGGCACAGAAAAAGTTTATTCACACGTTATTTACACAATGTCAACAACGGAATACTTGTCCATCCAGCTTTACGTGTTCGAGCCAGAGTCTGACCCAGCGGAGCGAGATGAAAATGATGATGAACCTGCAGAACCCTAACAAGTGAGCTAACACAAGCACCGAGCTAACGCTAGCGTCAAGCTAACGTCACAAAATGCATTTTAATAGTCTTTTCGGAGACAAAAACGGCAAAATGAAATGACTAATGAAAACTTTAGACTTAAATTAAACCACGTAGGCCATATCATCAAGGATCTAAAACGAGCACACAGCGCTAACATATGAAGATGGTGCAACTGCTAATGCTAACAAAGCAATGACAGGGACGTCTTATCATCACACTTTTTAGCGTTATTTACAGCTTAACGAAGTGCTCTGTTCGTCGTCTCCAAAGATAGAAGGAATTGACCCCTCAATCAGACAAAGTCTTTCGGTAAATCCTTCTTTATACTGGTGGAGGTTGCTGAAGCAGTCATCCTTGAAGTGCTTCGCGCGCACAAAAATGACCTTACCCACAGATGTGGGTACATTTCTGTGAAAAATAAAACTCAACCAGGCACTTTGAAAAGGTTCTGATGCTGGGAGACGGTGTAATGAAGCGTGTGGGTTACTATATCCAACAACCAAACATTTTGACTTATCCTCTCGTAACTTCTGCATCCTTGAGCTTGGACTACAAAATAAAAGCCAGAAATAAAAATGGCGGATTGCTCGAAGTGTTGGACCTGGAGTTGATGTACTAATTTAGCAGTTCCGCTGACGTTATTGTTCAAAAAACATAATAGAGAATCGAAAAATCGAAACAGATTGAAAAATGTGACCAAAACAGAATATAAATATATCAACGGAGCACCTGAAGAGATTAATTTGAACTTTTCTGTACTTCTAAACAATCTAATTATACATCAAAATGCATTTAAGGGCTAAAAAAGTGGATTTAACATGATATGTCCCCTTTAAATATCTGAAAAGGTGTTTATTTGTCATGTTAAAAGGCACTCGGAAAGTTTTCCAAGGAGGCAGAACAATCAGTAAGCAAACTCTAAATGTTTGAAGTCAAACTACAACATTAATTTATCAGGAATAGATCCATTTTTTTTATCACAATGAATTTAATAGCAGGTCATTGCTGGTCTTGACGGAAAATCCTGATTCCAGCCAGTCTGCGATCAAGACAAGACCGGGTATAGTTCGGTGTAGGGTATTGTAAAAGCCCATAATATACCCGGGGTATCTAGCATGGGGGTATACTGTGGGATGTTACACAGGTCTCAACTTCTACAACACTCCCCATAGCCTTATGTTGAGCCAACATTTCTACCTGTAGTTCAAAATAAAATAGGTTTCTGCTAAATCAACGCATTTGCTTTGAATATAGTATTTGCTTGATAAGATTTGCTCTCATCCCAGACTTTGCTGTTGTTCCTCAACCACAGTTTTCCTGAGATCTGCTGGTCTTTTACCAGTCCAAGATTATCTGTCCCGTGTCATCCTGTGGCTACTTTCATTTGTGAAGTGATCCATCTTTGATAGCAGCGCTGCAGCTTTGTTTGAACCTGAAGGAGTGGAAAAGCTTCTCTATCAAACCAACAGTTGTTCTCTAAACACGACTAATTAGGATGACGAATGGCTCGTGCCTTGGTGGGCGTCCCACGAGACGTATGAACATACAACATGCATAACGAGAGACAAAAACAAAGAGCCACACGTAGTCCAATATTTTTCATCCTGAGAGTTTTTTCTGCTTTGATGCTCCCCTTGGTCGATTGTTCGCCATCAGGCCTGACACCCTGTTCTATTTGGGGAGATTTGTAGCTCAGGTTTGATGCCTAATGGATGGGGGTGGCACTCGGCGCGGTGTCTTGAGGGAAGACAGAGTTTGAGCCGTACAGGGCGTGTGATGTAGCTGATTGCTTCCTATTGAGCCTGAGCGCCCTTGGGAAGAGTGTTATGAGGTGTTCAGCATGCAGAGAGTCACGCCTCATGCTATGACCTACATTAGTTATACCTACAATACATCAACCATCTCATCTCCAACAAAATGGCTCCGTTATGGGATTTATGGACGAGTCATTATTGCTCTTCCTGTGACACTGTAGCAAAATCCTTGAAAAGTTTAACTGAGGTGTGAAAAATTACAATTGGATCTCATGGAAAGTTGGACCTCACTCAGGCCTGTGCTCCATTACATTGAGGACATGTGGACAAACACAAGTTAGTGTTGGGGTTTTAAAGATTTAGCAATTGATCATCAAAGCACTTTTTTTTTAATCTTATCTGTTTCACCCAACAAACACTCATTCTTTGACACAGGAATCAGGTTAAAGCAGCTGCTTCTTCAGCCATGTCTCTTCCTCATTCCCTTATCTCCCTCCTGTCCACTTCCATTTGGCAGCACAGCGGTGTCTTTGTCAGAGCAGCCTACTTGAAGGCCTGCTGCTCTAAAAAGGGAACCATGTTCGGTGATGACAAGAATTGATTTCCAATTTCCTCCACAATGGCTGCATCATTTCAAGCGACTCGGGCAATTTGGCCTGCATTACTGAGGCTGCCTGAGGGCTGTAGATCAGGCTGACAGCTGTCTTCACCTGAGGCCGCTCTCACTGAGATCACAGACGCACACGCCGAGGGAACGGCCGTGCCCTTCAAGGAAGCTCAAAACCGGCACCAATTTCATCAAGTTGAACAAATGTGTTCATGTTGCCTCAATTCTGTGGAAAAAACTACCAACTGTCATAGCAACTTTGCTTTTCCCTTTGGCAATTCCTGTTTATCAAAGCCAAAGTGTTTTGATTTTTGTGTTTCATGAGAGCGATCAGATGTTAAATCTGAGAATAAATTTCCTTAAAAACATAATTTGCATGTTCTCACATGCAGTTCTGCTCCAGTCTACACCTAAAATGTTTGTGTTTTTTAGTAATGGCCAACTTATAATAGATGCTGACTTATCGAATGCTAGTCAATCTGTTCTCATGCTACTTTTCTATATCTTGATGTATAAAGTGCACCAGTCAGTAGCAAATATTCTATTCAAAGCAAATCTTTTTATTTAGTTAACTACAGATAGTCAGGTCAACATAAGGTGATGGTAGTGTTGTACTAGTCGAGGTGTGTGTGTGTGTGCGTGCGTCTTAATCTTGTCTTGGTGTCAGACTGACTGGACTCGACCAGCACTGATCTGCTATTGTTTATCTTCATTAATGTGATGATACATGTTGTAATAAGTCATTCACCTGACAAATAAACACATTATTTTCAGATGTTTAAAATCATTCTGAACTTATCAGTTGCAAATACATACAAGGAATTCTTTCTGCAATAATTTAGTTCAATATTTCTGAATGTTGTGCTTTGAAAGAGTCGCCAGGCACCTTGTTTTTGTCTGTCAAATGCATTTACAAGAAAACTACAATTAAAGAGAAAATGCTCTTTAACTCTTGAACCTTGTCGTGGTTTTTTAAAATCCTTTCTTTGATTTCTGTCTTGACTGTCAAAAGTCTTGATCATGTTTTTGTTTTGGTGCATTACGGTCTGGGGCAAGTCTTGGTCTAAGTGTGGTCTTTAGTAGTTATTTAAGTATAAGTTACATTGGTCAGGCCAACTACATAATTCTAACATAACAACTGGAACATGGATACCTCTAGGTTTAGTCGGGTTATTGTCTTTAAAAAGTCTTTGTAGAGCAAACAGGAGGAGAAGAACCTGGTTGTCTGTGTGAGTCAGTGGTGCCATATATTCTGAAGTTGTACAGGTGTCTTAACAAAATCTGTTATTTAACAAAATTATGGTCCTTTAATGAGACATGTAGGCATTTGGTTCTGCCCTGCAAATGTAACATACAACACAATTCAATGTAACACATGCCAAATCTTGAAATTAGAAAACCAGGAGAAATACCATGTTCACGCAGTCAAATACTGAAGCAGATTGCTGTGTATGTGCCCTGCTGTGTGTGAGAAAAGAGAGCATTCTGTTTCCAGAGGCGGTGATTGGAAATCAATCAGCGAGTCCCTGAGAGTGCATCATGCAGGGCTGCAGACTGATGAGTGTGGAGGTGTTTTAGGGTTGTAGTAAAGGCAGGGAGGAGCCATCAAACACTCATCAACAAGCAGCTTCCTGTGGTCAGCTCTCCATCAGCAGTCCACAACTGTCTGTCAGTGCTTGCTTTAACAGATCACTGCTGCCAATCACAGCTGAGAAACACAAACATCCACAGGTTATCTTTGGGTGTCTTCATAAGCAGTGAAAACCCCAAATTACACACACACACACACACACAGACACAGACACACACACATACATTACACTGCAACAAGTCTTCCAGGTAATCTGTTAGAAAGGCCTCATCTTTCAATTTCCAGCTCACATTATGTGGTCGGCTTGCTGGGGATAATTCCTGCCATTAGGTGTGGTGATGGAGCTTCATCATGTGTCTGAGCACAGGGATAAGAGGGAGGCCATTTGTCAGCTGGGATGTATCGCTCACTGCAGCTTTAATCAAACCGCACTTTGTCCATTTGACAAACGACGTTGTAGTGAGCGCTCAATGCTGCAGCACTGTGGGTGGTTCAAACCATGAGCGCTATTAGCTGCCACTCTCACTTTTTTACACAATATACAACAATGTTGTTTTGGTTTGTTTATGATTGCATAAGATTTCATCTATACAGCGTTGTCATCTCTTCTTCTTCTTGTGATTTTTACAGTATACGGTTTGGCCTTGTGCTGTGTTCAAACCTAAACAGAAAGAGATTAAACTCCTCCATCTGATCAATCACACAGACAAAGAGATAAGAACCAACCAATCCCAGGATTACACTACAGCGTAAAGGTGAAATCAATGTTCAACTAGTGCATGTGGTTACACAGGTGTGTCAAACTCATTTTACAATACAGATCAGTTTGATCTTGGTGGGCTGCAGAAACCAAGGAATTTAAACATAAATGTGCACTTCATGTATTAATAAGTAAAGTATGTAAGACATCGACATTATCCAAACAATGAGTGACAGATATCACTGCAGGATCTCCACTTCTAAATTCCTAGAGTTTGAGTTTGTCAATTTAGAAACATGTTGTGGGATTATGTATGGAAAATTGCCGATTTTGGGAAAAAAAGTAGAGTTGTTTCCACATTTTGCCATTAAAAACAAGCTCTTATTGTGGAGTTTCATTGAATTTATTTGGAGGGGCTGAGATGTACAACTAGATTTACACAATGATTTGTGTCTTTCATGTATTTTTCCTGTGTGCTGAATTAAATGCTCTTAAAAAGTGGTAGCAAACTCATTTTAGATCAGGGCCAAATACGGAGCAGTTTCATCTCAAGAGGGCCACCGATATGCGGGAAAATAAGTAATTTCAACATTGTTGCGTCCTAGTTTGCACTTGTACGTATACATAAAATACAAAATGTGAGATACCGGCAATATCTAAGCAATAAGGGGTGGATATCAGTTCTTCAGTCTTCACTTTAAATTTCTTAGATTGTGATCAATTTTCTGGGGATCATTTCTTCCCACATCTGCCTTAAAGCAAGAAGGTCCTGGGTTCAAGCCCTGGGGTGGACACTAGGGTCCTTTCTGTGTGGATTACATGTTGTACATATTGTACATATATTACATATTGTAGACGTTTTTTGGTTCTTTTTTTCCTACCCAAAAGACCAAATCAAAGGGAAAAACAAGTGCAATGTCATTTACGAAATACCATACAACTCCTGCAATGACGCATACATCGGGGAAACAGGAAGACCATTTTGCACAAGGAAAAAAGAACATCAGAAGGAATGCGAAAAGGAAACGGCAACACCACTCAACATCGCAAAAAGAAACAGCGCTACAAGAAAACCTAAAATCTGCAATATCAGACCACTGCAAGAAAAACATACACGTTATGGATTGGGACGGGGCAAGGAGAAACAAACTCAAACGTTGGATTACTAGAAATCAGGAAGTGTGAAAAGAAGGCCATGAACAGGGACGAGGGGGGCTATATGCTCTCACACACCTGGGACACCCTACTACAGAAAAAATAATCGGCGGGGGTGCGGTACGCCCAGCGGGGTGGTCGGGTCTGTTGGGCTTGCCGCGACATGCTGGTTTGGTGTGGGCGTGGCTGGCTTGGTAGATCTGACAGCTCTGCTGGGCGTGCCGCACATGCAGGCTGACACGTCACACGCTGTCAGACGCTTCTGAGGAAGGCGAGAGACCTAATGTCTTGGAAAAAAGAACCAAAAACATCTATGATTGCATGTTCTCCCTGTGCTTGTGTGGAATTACTTTGGTTTCCTCCCACAATCCAAAAACATGACTGTTAGATTGATTACAGTCACTAGATTATCCGTAGAAGTCGGTGGGCGTGTCATACCTGTCAAGTTTTGGATTTGAAAATAAGGGAAATTTTCTGGCGCCCACTACGAGCCGTCACACCCTCCTGACCGAGCTCTAGTTTCCCTTATATTTTAAAATAGGTGTATAAGAAATCTAAAATATCCACTTGTCAACCACTTACTAAATACAATTATGTGATTAGAATCTGTGCACTCATTAATTCATCTAACTGAGCTTTAAGTAAAAGAAGTAAAAGCAGCGACTCCTAAAACTAGTATTTTGATACATAATAAGCTATTATATATATATTGATATATGAAATATTATAGTTTTCTATATCGCCATTAGAAATATTATTCTAATGGCGATAATATTCTAATATATTATTTAATATACTTAGAGTTCATATACTGTACAAGTCAACATATTGCATATTTACTGTTAATTTCACATTGTCATTAAGTTAGACATTAACATTTTATTTTCATTACATATTTTCTGATAATTTCTCATACTCAGTCATGTGGTTCTCTGGTATTCACTAATGACTTATTAGACACATTTATTACAGACTTTACGTCATTTAACACTTTTTTAAAGCAGTTTATATTTGTGGAGCTTATGATTGGCTCATTTTTCATGGTGACATACGTTGTTCCTTCCGCTGTGGGAGACGCTAAAATCTCAGTTATTAATCTAACAGAACGTGTAACTGTGTCACATCCTGTTCTTTAGGAAGGTAAACTCTGTCACATTTCACAATGTATTTAAACGAGTTCTTTGTTTTTCTTCGCTGGAACGTCTTCATTCATCATCTCTGTTCTGAGTTGGTTCCGGGTTTGTTGCCGCTGTCAGCACTAATCTCACGAGAACCGTCACTCAGGCCATTTCAGGTGGAAGTTCTCACGATGCTAGTGACGGCGTTCAGTTTATTGAGGCATCTTTTAATATTTATTATATTAAAATACGGGATATTTACGGGAAAATACTAATACGGGAAGATGGCGGGAAAGAGGGGTAAAATACGGGAGTTTCCCGGTCAAAACGGGATACGTGACTGGTATGGGGAGTGGTTGTCTGTATGTGTGTATGTTGACTTTGGATAGACTGGGGCCGTGACCACGGTGTCCTCCTGATGACAACTGGAGGATGGATGGATGGATGGATGGATGGATGGATGGAATAATTTTGTGTCGTACAAACCTAGCACTATAGAACATATAGGGTTTTCTTAGATTACAGTTAATTCCATACAAACACAAATGTACAGTATAGCTTGGAGCTTGAAATGTATTATTGCAGTAAATGTAGTATTTTACATATCGAATAAAACGTGAGTCTGTTTAATATTCTAGAAAACTGTGAATGAGGATGTAAATATGCTGTCCTTTCAAAACAAACACACACGTTGGTACTTTGAAAACCATTCTGTAAATCCCACTTAACCCCACTCTCACTGCTTGATTTTTATTCCTGCACTTTTTGCTGCGTATATTTATCCTTTGTGCTAATAAAACTCCTTTAACAGAGCTTATGTGCCAAACCTCTATTTCTGTTTACCCTCTAGAATTGCTCTATTTGTTATATCAAATAAACACAGAATAGTTGTGAAAACATGTGCTTTAATATGAAAGAAATGTCAAATGATATCCAATTAATGGCTTCACTTTGTACAAATTAGTCTAAATTTGTGTTTCTCACACAGACGGGGTCCTCCATTAAGCCCCCACCCTTCCATGTAATACTCTAATGTCTGATACTGTTGGCTAATGAGGTGGAAAATCTTTAAGTATGTGTTGAATCAATGTAGCTCGTAGCAAAGGAATGAATGAGAAGCGCTTTTCTCTTTTAACCTGCTCTGATTAAAGTAGAACAGATCAATATTTGGATATATTCCCTTTCATTCCCTGATCACATTTAATTTTGAAACCCTTTTCATTGATCACTGCATAATATGAGCACTTTTCACACACATAAACTGAATCAATTTACTTTAAAATGAAAATCATTCAGTCATCTCGTGGTCTGGCTTTATCCAGTTTGAGCTGGTCGGGGTCTGCTGGTGTTTATCCAGCACACAGAGAAGATCAATGCAGGGCTGGAAAGAAGAACAAGCAAACTCAACACAGAAAGGTTGCACAGAGTGCTAACCTCTACCCCAGAGATGGGCAACTTTTATCCCAGCAGGGGCCTCAAATATGGGATGTTTTGATCCGAGGGCCTGACATTCATGTCAATATTTATTTAAATGACCAATTTGAGCAGTAATACAGGAACAAATAGGAGTATTTTTGTTGTTGGTTTGTGTGTTTTTGGAGTAATTTTATGCAATACTGTAAGAAAAGGCATTTGTATAGCACATTCCATGCTGTTCTCTACATCAGTGGTTCTAAAACTTTGGCTCACGAACCCCCTTTTCTCTTATTTCTGAATCCAAGTATCCCCTTAGTCCGACTACAATATTTAGTTCAGAATACTATTTAAAAAACAATTATAGATCATAATGATGGAATGAACGAGTGATGACACACATTTGAAAGAATCTCACTTTGTAAATAAGTGGAAAGAAACAGTATTTAGTGCAGTGGTTCACAACTGTTTTTCGGATCGTGACCCCATTTTGATATCAAGAATTTTTGGCGACTCCAACTTTTTTCCAGAATTAGTTTTTGATCATGTTTGGGCTTTGATTTTTTTTTTTTTTTTTTTTACTGCATTTTAGTTGAACTACATTCACAAAGTGTAAGTATAGAAATACTATTGTTTAAGATTGTGTAATGTTGATTAAAAAAATCCAAAAAACTATTTCAATTTTTGCAGAAATTTGAGGCGATTCCATTTAAACTCCAGGCGACCCCACTTGGGTCCCTCCCTAAGGTTGAAAAAAACTGATTTATTTTCTCCTGATTATATTTATTTCTATAGTTTTTTATCATTTACGGTCATCTCACGCCTGGGGTGGGACCAAGACTTACACGTTAACTGTTAATTTCCCACTCTCGTTCTTAAGTACCTCTGTGCCTTTGCCTACCCCTAGGGGTACATGTACCCCCATTTGAGAAACACTGCTTTACATAACAGAAAATATTTAACAATTTAAAAATCAATAAGAACATTAAAATCAGCAGTAAAAACATTAAATAAACAATAAAAAAGTGTCAGAAACGTAGTTACTTTAATATAAAGAATTGTTTAGTGACCAGTAATCTAACACGTTACTATTTCCAAACCAGTAATCATCTTAAAGTTACTTATGAAAATCACTGTCGGTTACTATTTATGCCATTTTCCTCACATCGGCCTATGCAACAAGTTGTCAGCTCAAAAAAGAAAAGAAAAAAAAATATACATTAAGTGAAGTAAAGAAAACTTTTTTTTTATTTTTTAGAAAACCATATTTTTTTCTCAGGTAATAGTTTATCAGGATAAACATTGACGTTACTGTTAAAAATATGCTTCCAATAAAGTTTGAATTGGTAAAACCGGTTGATGTTTTTATATTGAGGCCGTAAGGATGTTGGCAGCTGATGAATGTAACGAATAAAGTAACTTAGTTACTTTTAGAATCAGGTAATCAATTAGTGAAGTAACCAAGTTACTTTTTAAAGATAGTAATCAGTTAACAAATTGGCATCAATGGTTATGAGTCAATTTTGTATAGTTCTATATATCTTCTTGATTAGGTGTATTCTTGTTGTCATTTTTGTGTAATTACGATGTGTGTTTTGGTGACATTTGCTTTTACTTTGTAGGCTGCACCCCGAGGCCACCAGTCGCCCATTTCTGCTTTACATCAATTCTTTGACAAAAACAGTGAAAAAGCCACAGTTTAATCTACATTTATCTTTAGAGAAACCCGTCCTTGGCCACAGGGTGGGGATGTTCATCTATGAAAGTCATTCTAAGTGGTTACAACAAAACAAATAAAAAAATTACTCAGCATTATTTTATGACAAACAATAAGAATTAGCAATGGAGTTTGATTAACAAAGCACTGGTCATCATGACCATCACATCATTGGAGATTTCTTTAGAGCAGGGGTCACCAACACGGGGTCCGCAGGCACCAGGTAGCCCGCATGGACCATGTGGGGTGCCCCCTGGAGCTCTGGTCACCAAGCGACTCAAGGTAGGAAATGGAAAGGGTCTGGAAGAGTTATTTTAAAGTGAGAGTGAGATGTGAAGTTGTAGTTTGCTGGTGAACTTTTTATCCCCCGCCACAAAGTGGAAGGAGGATATAGGTTTGCGCTCCGTGAGTCCGAGTTAAAGGGGACAACTTTTCGCAAACTGTTAAAGATTGGATAACCAAATTCGGTGTGTGGCTTCATGTTATCAATACCTTGATGGAGTTCAAAAATGAGAAGCGTGCAATTATTTTATTTACCCCCCCAAGGGCCCCCCCCAAAAAAAAAATACGATAGTTGATTTCTCATTTATTTGCCGTCAAATATTACGATGGTTGGTGGTTTCGAATCATTGGCACATACCGATTTATAAATGGGGACCATTACCCCGTACATGTCACGGGGGCGCCATTTTTCAAATGACTACTCCTCTTTTAGTTCTCCTTAGATCGGAATGCAGTTTGGTATGAATAATCTATGAATTAATATGAGACGCTCTGAGCCCTTTGTTTAAAAATGGGGCCCGGGGCCCACCCCCATTTCTGGTCATTTCCAAATTCATGGGAACATAGTCGTGTGATATATTGTTTTAAAGGTAATTCAACGTAGATTACGACTATGCCTTGCTTTTTTTGGTAATTTTCATTAAAGTCGTTTTCTCATTTAGTTGTGAGCCAAATATTGCCACATTTGGTAGTTGCAGATCATTGACACACCAATATATGACTGGGGCCCATTACTCCGTATGTGTCATGGGGGCCCCATTTTATAAGTGACTACTCCTCCGTTCATGCTCATTGTAATGGCTGTAATTTCACATTGATATTCTATGAGCGGATGTCAACACCTTCTAGGAGACCTTTTTAAAAGGGGGCGGTAATTATTAAATTTATCGGAACATAGTCGTGTGATATATTGTTTCAAAGGCAGTTCATCGTAGATTATGATTTCTCATAATCTCATAATGTCTCAGAATTTCATTTGTTTTACTCAGTGGAACCGAGTCATTTTACTGAATTCTCGGGAACGTGGTAGGTGCTATTTGGTGCTCTTACTCTGTTCAAGGTATCTTCAAAAGGGGACAGCTTTTCTTAGAAACCTTTTAAGATAGTAATTTTATATTCTGATGTGACATTTTTTTATGTATAAGGTCTTCGATTTAGGATATTTAGGAGAAGGTTGTGAGTTATAATGAGAACCAATCTTGCAGGGGATGTTGATTGTGTTGTTATTTTACTCTAATAGGGATGTAACGATTCACTCAACTTCGATACGATTCGATTCATGATACTGGTTTCATGATACGATTCTCTCACGATTTATTACATAATGGGACTTTATTTTTTTGGGAAACTACTGTATTATTTACCTGTTATTTTTCATTGTCAAAAGAATCCCTTGATAAACTATTCAAAACAATGCAATTTAACTAAAAATAATTCTTGAATGAAATAAATAAAGGAATAATACAAATGAAGAAGAAGAAGCCTATTAATTTAAATTCTGGTTCTATAGTAAACAATGCAAAACTGAATAATAGTTCCTTTTCTTTTTAAAAGTACAACTGAAAATGTATTTTGTGCCTTAACAATTGGACTTAAAAAAAAAACAGTCATTGCACTGTATTTGCATCAGATATTTGTGTGAACCTGCAGAGGGCGCTGGTAAGTGGTCGGTTGGCATGCAGATATCTTGCAGTGAAGAAGAGATGCTATGCTAGCAGACAAAGCTAATACAGATATTCATGTAATATTACAGATATTATTTCAGTGCCAAAGGAGTAAGGAATCATTAATGAACATGTTTAAGAGTAGAAGGCAGCCATTTCAGCATTTAGAATGACGATCAATCTCTTGCTCTTGTTTTGTGTTCCATTTTTCATTGTTTGTTGTTTTAGTATTCCGTCCATCCATTTTCTGACCTGCTTGCTCCTTTTTCCTTGTCGTTTGCAGTAACTAATTGTCCTTTTTCTGTTTGTAAATTTTTGTTGAGGTATTGAATATTGTAGTTATTTATTTATTTTTTGTAGTCATCTTGTTTTTGTAGTACTTTTGCTCATGTTAGCAGTCTTTTGTGTATTTATGTGTGTGTGTGTATATATATATATATGTATATATATATATATACACACACACACACCGTTTGGGGAACTGCACAAATATCCATGTTGCCATTTCTTGCTATAGATTAACTCTTAAACACTCCTGCAGCAGTGTGGTTCAAACCCAATACGATCTCGATGTGTAATAAGCAGGTCTCTTTCCTTTCACTGACCTAAATATGCTGTTTTACCACCAATACACCAACATTTGATACTCTCTGAGATAAACATTCCTATCAGGGATTTATTGCAGCACTTGCAGGAAGTGTATTTATTTACTCCTTAGTTCTTAACTTTAATGATGGGAGACCAAACTGGAGAACTGCTTTCTCTCTTACCATTCCATCCTTGGCTTCAAAAGGTGTTGTGATGAGCAAAGTGAGACATACAGTGAAGAGCCAGATTGTTGACTCAGTCAGCCATCAAAAGACGTCATGTTGATGAGGCAGAAAACATGGTTCACCTTGTGTGATATTACATTATTCATGAGTTGAGCTGAAGCCTTCCTCGCTCTGAGTAAGCAGCATGACAGTGCGTCATTTCAGCTTCTGTCTCAGTCCAGTCGCTTCAAAAGGAGAGCAGACTGACAGGCTGCTGCGGGCTTTATTCAAAGCAGGGATTTGAACAGTTTACACCACAGACTACAGCCCAATTTGGTACAATATAGGCGAGTAGAAAAGCATTATCTTATATTTCTCTTTCTCTGAAGTTTTTATTGGTTGTTTTGTAGTTGGACATGGCTCATGCAGCCTAAACGAAAATTTGCTAAATGTCTATTTCTGTGCAATGGTTTTTCTCTTTTCATTAATTCAATTCAACTTTTATTTAGTGCCAAATACAACAAGTCATCTCAATGCGCTTTCAAAATATAAAAAGGAAAAAACCCAACAACGGCGAGGAGAAGGCGTGATTTGAGAATACAGTGGAATGAGAACGAATATATGGTGGACATCAGTGTAAATGGTGTGAGCAGTGTAATGGGTATACAATAGGTTCAGAAGTGGAGGGTTGGCTATTATTACCGTATTGTTTGCTGTCTTTCTATTAATGAACTCTAATTTTTTTATTGTCATTTAAATTCAGACTTAATGTGTCACAATTGAGGTGTTGTGAAAAGCCAATCACAGAGAGAGACCTCACAGAAGACAATGATCCAACATCCAAGCACTCCTTTAAATATTGAGCTACGACAGTGTTTTCACATGTAATGGTGCTGGGGCTACTTGAGAAAAAGTGGAAAATTAACAAATGAAAGCATTAAAAATATGGGGTTTTGAATAGTTTATTTTTAGTTAAGAATGATTATGGGAATTATCATGAACTGAACAGTTTTGGTCCCACACAAGGAGGGAGATGACGGGAAATTCTAAAAACTATAGAAATAAATATTTTCTGGAGGACATAAATACTGTTTCTTTAAATTGATTTATGAAGTCAAATTCCTATCACTCATTCATTTCATCATTATGCGCTATAGTTGTTTTTTCATTACATTCTGAGGAAAATGTTGTAGTCAGACAAAGGGGTACTTGAATTCAGAAATAAGAGAAAAGGGTACTTGAGCCAGAACAGTTAGATAATTACTGAGCTAATGTAATCAGAAGTCAAGGAACACCTGCGTGGAAGCTTGAGGAAAGAGGAGACGCACTACTTAATCTCTCTGCACTTTGACAGGGTATTGACAACTGAAGGACCTGTACTAAGGCTGAACGATAATTGCATTTGCGATATTATCGCGATATTATAAAACGTGATTTATTTATTTTATTTTTTCTTGTCCTTTCTTGTCCTGTCCTGTTAAATTCAGAGTGTTTAAGAAGTGCAGTCCACATGTTTACATGTTTCATGAAATGTGAAGTTAGTTAGATATATTGAATTTGTTTGCTTTATTGTTGTAATCTGTGCTTTAAGATTTAAATTTAATATTTATTTAAAGTTTATTTTAATATGAAATTGTTTACCATGAAACAGATTGATTTATTGCTTGTGTTCATTGAAAAATACATGACAAGAGGCCCTTGAAAAAATAATTGCATATTAAATCGCAATATTGTGGAAAAAAAATCGCAATCGTTCAACCCTAACCTGTACCCACAAACAGACACAATAAACCTTACAAATCAATCACAAAATCAACCTGAGATTAGAACAAAACAGGATAAGAAGCAAGACAAATTAACCAGAAAAGATCCTGGTAGAGGTCCATGAAACCTTTGCTACCAAATAATAGTGTATTTTATTTTAAAGAATGTTTCAGGTATCTCATTCTTAAAAATGTACTCCCACATTTGACTGAGGGTGGAAGTTATTTGAATTTCAAATCAACAAATGGTGGAAATCAGTCCAATCTGGCAACACGGTTTCAGGTTCACCTGTGGTATTTGCACCTGTAGAGACGGTGGACATCCTCAACAGCTAACCAAGGGAAAAACGGTATAAAATGTGAAAAGACTACAAACAATAAGAAAGCTGTTTTAAAGTATTAACATGGGCCTCCTGGAAACAAGGGAACAGTGTAATCTGTAGTACAGATTCAATGACAATAAACACTCCAACTCAATAGACCAGCAGAGGGAAAAAAGAACATGGAAAACCAAGGCCGTCTGACAGAGAACATCCTGATACAATCTTTCCTCTGTGATTCAATAGATTCTCAGCTAATTCTATTTCAGGGGCAGCCTGAGTCAAAGGGACCATGTTACAGTGGTAGAAAAGGATAGTTAGGATAAAGTTAGGCCAAAGAACCAGCAACAAAGAAACACCAAAGTCCACAAGTGGCCCACTAAGAGGAAGTTCATGAACTTTATTCAATTCAATGATGTACTTGTGTCTTTAAAAAAGAAACAAAAAACAACCAATCACTGCATATCTGTCCATGTTAAACTTATACCTAAAGCCAATTAAAACATACACATTTTCCTCAAAAGCAGAAATGGGAAGCTTTTATCACAGCGGGGGCCACAAAAATATGATTGTCTGATCCCAGGGCCATTATCAATATTCATGTCAGCCTTTAGAATAACGACCAATCGGAACATTAATACAAGAAAGAACAAAGACTGTGTTTGGGCTCAGACGATACACTGAGTTTACAATACAATAGACGATAATGGCATCGCGATTACTAACTGATACAATACGTTTGGTAAGGGAATAAACACAAAAATTGCAAAAAACGCATTTGGAAAAACCCATGTTTTTATTCTACATTTGACATACTTACATACTAGTTCTGAGTATGAGATTTTCAACTCATTAAGAAGATAAAAAATAAAGTGTGTAGTATCACTCGTACCCTTGATACATCCTGTGACGTTAATATATTACTACACCTTTAGTTTGCATGTTTTTAAAATTTAAAATTTTTTTGAGTTTGAATAATTTTGTGTATTTTTGTTGTCTTTTGTGTATTATTTGGAGTTATTTTGTGCATTTACTTTGAGGACCTCACAAATTGAAACCACATGTGGCCCCCGGGCTTTGTGTCCTTAACAAAAGCTTATACATCACATACTGACTACAGTCTCTATACATTTTTTTAATAGTGTTTTGGCCTCAAAATGTCAACAGGAAAAATTCAGCCCCGACATAAAGCAATCGAGGACCTTTTGTTCTCTGTAAAAAGCTGGTGCAGAAGATGAATAAATGAGTTATTATTGTTCTTCTAAAGACATGCAATAGATATTTCTGTGAGTGCCTGTCTAAATTAAGACAGCTAATGGCCTGTGTGCGGGGGAGAATAAAGGGAGAGTGATCAGACTGTCATTCAGCATGCAGCTCGGTGCCTGTCATCATCTATGGCCTAATCATCTCCCCCTGGCTCATGCTGGTGCTCCTGATGCTAATGCTGGGTCTGCTGCCATCAAAGAAGGATGTCTCCATTCACGTCTGACAGCTGCCTTCAGCTGACGATCACGCCACCATGGAGGGAAACCAAAAAAAGTGTTGCAGTTCGTTTGAACAGTGCTGGGACGTTTGTGAAATTCAATAATTTCAGCAATTTGCCCATCAAAGCTGAATGTAAACACACATTTATGTGCAAATGAGTCCAAATAAGATGTGACAGTTCTATTGGTTTTAATTTATTAGCAGTGATTATGAAGGCTTTGCTTTCCACTGGCAGCCAGCAGAGACCTCTTAGCATAAATATAAGAAATGAACAGCTTTATCAGAACTGGATCATTTCCATAATGTTTGCTGAAGCTACTGCTGGTCTGATGAGATCTATTCAGGAGCTGTTTTATTCGGTTTTAGGAATTTTACTCCACTGGAAGTGAGCTACATTCTCAACTTTTTCACTATACGATACCGACATTGCAGCGCTGCGTATTGGCCGATAGCACTATCGATCCAATGAATGGTGCATAAATGTTGGTGGTGGTCAGAAGGGCTGTAGGTGCGAATGGCAGCCATGCTTCTGTCAGTATGCCCCATGGCAGTTGTGGCTACGCTGTAGCTTACCACCACTGGTATGATTGATGTGAGTGACTATTGTGAATGAATAATGGTTTTTGTACGAGCTTTGAGTCTCCTTGAAAAAAGTTATATAAATCCAAGCCATCATTATTATTAGAAGGGGTTTAGCTTATGCATCCTCACTTGCATTTAATTCAGGCAACACATTTTATCTGGTTTGGTTTAAACCTGCTTGCAAAACTTTGTTGTGAAAGGATTGCTTAGCTTGACAATAGGGTTGGGCGATATGGACTAAAAAAATTATCCCAATAATTTCTGGTATTTATCACGATAACAATAAACATCATGATAAATAAAAAAAACTATAAATAAATAAACCAATTTCCAACTTCAAGTGTAAACAGGTTCCTAACGAACACAAATCAATCTGAATACATCAACATTGGACACATTAAAAAAGGCTACAATGAGCTGATATTTTATGGAATATATTAGTACATCATTCTATTAATATTATATGTAATTCATTTATTTCCTCACTTAAAATGAATTTATTTTCTAAAAGAAAACACAAATAACTCCATTAGTGTTTTTACTGCTGCTGAATCTTGTTTCATTTATCTTATGAGTTACATAAAGTTATGATTGATAAATAATGCTATTATATCCTATAATTAAACCAGATCAAGCTGATGATTTAATCATTCAGTATGTTTAGGGGTATAAATCTCAATAGTTACATTAGTATAATGGGACCAGCTTTGTCTGTGAAATATAATTAAGCGTGAATAGTTACATTAATGTATGATAGTAAGACTTGTTCTTTTCACTTGGTCTATTCCTTATATGGAGTGGTTAGCATTAGCTCTTAGCCCAGTCAGTGTGTCGGTGTGTTACCTTAGCATAGTTGGCTTTAGTTGAGTTTCTAGTTCATAATCGAGGCTGCAGGTTCGTCTCTGTCCCCGTGTTTGTGGAACTTTGGGTGGATCTGATGGAGTAACTTAGATTGGTTCACTTTGTTGGATGGTTGTCTGGTTCTAACCAAGTAGCTGTCCATGTTGTATACAGCTTTTCGCAATGACATCATCATCCGGGACATTTGCCTGAGCAACGCCCTTTGCCATTTTAAGAGGGGTTTATATTTGCCTGACAACTGCTATTTACACTATTTACCGCGGACAACACGAAGGTTTTACGAATATTTCAGCAGATTAGAGCTAAAGGCCAAGCACCGACATGAAGGGAAGTTACATCTGGTTGGTTTGGAATCATTTCCATACCAAACACCTCAAGGTTCATGGAAAAATGACCCGACAACATGGCCAGATCTCCAATGGGTATATGAAGCACATTTGTGTATTTAATATACTTACAGTTAATATACAAGTCAACGCATTGCATATTTACTGTTAATTTCACGTTTCTTGTCTTCAAGTTAGACATACTAGCCATAAACATTTCAGTCATTACTGAATAAATTACAATATAAATCTAGGATAATTCATAATCAATGTCATAAAATCAGTCAGGAAGAAATTAGATCCCCAAAATACACAACCTACCATTAACGAAATGTCTACTGCAAACATACGACCTCTTTGATTTTGGGCTCCACGTAGTTTCATCTCGTTTGTTCGCCTCAGTGCTTGGATCCATAATTTCCGTTTCTGGCCTTTTTTTGTCGGTATTCTGTAAAAGGATATCTTTTCCTTCGCTGCGAAGCTGCCGTGTACAGCGTTCTGCTCCAGAGAATAAGTTGTTGACAACAAACTTGTGGTCAATTTTGGCTCCTGGAACAAGGTTTTTAGAGGCATTCTTGACTAAATTGAGGGACAAATTTCCAACATGGGCATTTATCGTTTGTCGTGGGATGACATATTCTTACCGGTGAGAATGTTTTTGTACATTCTTACTTAGAATAAGTTTTACAGAGGTTATCGATGCTCACAGAAAGCTATTGTATATGTTGAACATTCTCTGCTTGCTCCTGATGACGTTACTGAAGCCTTCCTGACTGATGAGTCTGTAGCTGAGAACTTAAAGCTCATTACATGTACTGATTGTGTCAGTTGTGATGCACTAATTAAATGCATCCCTCAGTCACTTTTCATCAGTGAGGGGACCACGCTGCTGCACTGATTTGGATATAATTTGCACAGCGAGGGCTTCAATCACAAGAGACAAACATTTTCCTTCTCATTAAAAAGCAAACTAAATATGATCATCTCCAGTTGCCACAGTGACTCTATCTAATATGAGTTGCTGGAAGTGAGCAGAGAACACTTTCCCCGTGTGATCCAGTGAGACTTGTATTTCCTCTCCTCTTTTCCTGCAGTTAGTGAGCCTAAAGAGACCTCTTTGATCGTGTCTTATTGCTCTCAAAACTCCAGACTGAGTTTTAAATTACAAGCCTCCCTATTTTAAGTACAAAGCTCTCGTCGTGCTGAACAAGGAAAAGAATTCCCTTTCATTCGTCCCACTATCCTGTCTGTAAACGCTGTGCTCATTAGTGCACAAAGCCTGCAGAGAAATCAAACTGAATGTCTTCATTTTTAACAAAGTTACAAAAATTATGCAACGTTTGCCTGTCCACAACTCTGTCATGAACCTAAAAATTCAACAGAAAAAACTCCAGAGCTGCTTTGGCTTGTGATCAGATATTTGAATATTATACAAATCGCAATAATACAAGGCGAGAAGAATGGACGCTTTCAATAGTCTGCAGTAGTTTTTGCTTTTCAAACCTACAATGATTGAAACCGTCTCATCTTTTCAATTTTAATTAACTTTTCACCTCCTTTTAAAAACTATCACATTCCAAATTAAAATGTAACGTATACCCTTAAAAGGTTTGTTTAATTTCCTCCCTGTCTAAGACCTTTCAAAGAAGTGTACATGTTCTCTCATAGTGTATGTAAATGTTATTTGGTTATTTCCTCAACAGTCCAAAACATGTAAATCTTTGGCTAAACCAGTGGTTACTAACCTGGGTTGAACCACAGGGGTTGGTGGAGTCAGTGTCAGGGGCTTTGCAGTGGTCGAGACACACCCAGTGAAAACATGTTACACAAAATACAGTACATTTCCATGATAAACCAGTTTATTAAAAATAATTATATTAACAATATTACATTTTAATTTTTAGCATTAATTTAGAAAAATTTAAAGCGATTTGAACAAAGCCAAAAATCGGCCTATAGGGGCCAGGCAATTTTAGGCAATTCTGAGTGAATGGTAGGCATTCAACCATGTCCCCCTGACTCCATAATACGGGCTGTCTATTCCCTGTACCACCGGTGTCAGAACTTGGTCCATATTGCCAGACAATAGCGGAATACAGACCCCAGTGTTCATATTCTATAGATGGGGTCAATATTGTATAGATGGGGTCCAAATTCCGCAGCGGAAATGGATCCGGGGGTCCATTTATATTGTTACAACCGCAGTAAGTCGGACTTGTTGCCAGTGATGGTTGTACTTCGCCAAAGCTGCTCTTTGTCCCTGATTCTGTTCAAAACGTTTATGGCAAGAATTCATAGGTGCACCCAGAGCGTCGAGGGAGGTCCGGTTTGGTGGCCTCAGCATTGGGTCACTGCTTTTTATAGATGATGTGGTTCTGTTGGCTCCATCACCCCTTGACCTTCAGCTCTCACTGGAACGGTTCACAGCCGAGTGTGAAGCGGGATGAGAATCAGCACTTCCAAATTCGAGTCTATGGTCATTGAACGGGAAAAAAGTGGAGTGCCTTCTTTGGGTTGGAGATGAGATCGTGCCACAAGTGGTGGAGTTCAAGCATCTTGGGGTCTTGTTCGCAAGTGAAGGTAGGATGGAGCAGGAGGTTGTCAGGCAGATTGGTGCGACGTCTGCACCAATCCATTGTAATAAAGCGTGAGCCTACACAGAAGGCAAAGCTTTCAATTTACCAGTCGATCTTTGTGCGTACCCTCACCTCTGGTCATCAACTTTAGGTCATGATCTAAAGAACAAGATCACAGGTACAAGCAGCTGAAATAAGTTTCCGAGAGGAACTCGGAGTAGAGGCGCTGCTCCTCCGCATTGAGAAGAGCCAGATGAGGTGGCTCGGGCACCTGTTGAGGATGCCTCCTGGACGTCTCACTGGTGAGGTGTTTAGGGAACGTCCCACCGGTTGGCGATCCTGAGGAAGACCCAGTACACACTAGGGAGACTATATCTCCCGGCTGGCCTAGGAACGCTTTGGGATCCCCTGGGAAGAGCTGGACAAAGTGGCTGAGGAGAGGGAAGTCTTGGCCTCCCTGCTTAGGATCCTGCCCAGGTGACCCGACCATGGACAAGCTGCAGGAGATGGATGGATGGATGGCTGTAGCGCTTGCTTTAAGATTGACCAGTTTTTGCAACTGAGGCAATCTGGCATTGGACTGGACGTTTGTGCTAAATTTGGTAATCATTTGTGGAATAGAAGTATGATTTCCTCAGAAGAAAACAAAAGGAGAGAAGGTGAAAGACAAATGTCAAGGGCATAGTTGGGCCTTTATGAGCAGTCATTCTGTCATTAGCTCAAGAGTAGATCTTGCCCTCCAGAGGTAAGTCAACATGTCTATAGAGTTGACACTGGAATCTGATTTAATGTGACAGCGATCAGATAAAGCCTGGAGTAAGTTTATCAAATGATCTCAGCTGAAATACTCAAAAAGAAAGGACTGAATTTGTTCACATGGTGGCAGTGTTGCATCACTCGTCCTCCACCTGTCCTCCTCCCCCCTTTCTGCTGCTCCTGCTTCTGCCATTTACTGCAGAGGAAAGCAGCAGCTGTCCTCACTGCTCTGGGTTGCCACTTTTCCACTTGTCATGCTGCGTTTGATTAAAGGAGACTCCATTCCATGTCTTGACTGTTAAGACTTCTTTTTCACACACAGCCAAGACAAAGATCAGATCTGATGTCTATATGGGTTTCTTTTTGTCCAACACAGCTGTTTTAAATGACTGTAAAACTAAGATGACAGCAGATCCAAAACTCAAGGCATGACACAAGGACGTGCAGTCACAGGAGGCAGGTCTCATTATGGAAGAATAAAAACAAACACTTATAAGATGTATTAAATGGTGGTGTTTGTCAGTTTAGCTGTTTATTTTTCACTTAAGTTTAACAAACATGATGCTTTTGTAATTAGAAATAGCAGAATGTTTTTCAGTTGCTGGCTCTTAACATAGGTTTACACTTTGATTATTTAAACCCTGGATTGACATAATTCTAGATAATGTATATAATGTACATGTGTAACATGTTGTGATCATAAAACTGCAAAGCGTCAAGGTGTACCTTTAGTAGGCTGGCCCAGTCAATATATTGAGATTCAAGATATATCGCATTTTCTATTTGTTATATAGAAAATTACAATATATCCCATAACATTACATTTTTTATTTATAGCTTATTTTGTAACAAAATACTTGTTTCAGGAGTAACTGTTTTTGCTACTTCTCAGAACATCATGTAAAGCACAGATGGATTTCTGAGTGCGTCGTAACCCAGACCCTTATGGGAGAAAAAGTCAAAAGTGTCACATATTGTGCAGCTGTTTGTTGATAAATGTGCCTGTGTGGCATTTTGTACCAGCAAATTTAATCCAGAATTGTTTTTCTGTTTAGACTTTGAGTTAAAAAATATCGAGATTCATAACGTATATCGCCATTTTGAGAAAAAATATTGAGTGATGAATTTTGATCCTTATCGTCCAGCTCGATTTTACCTGCTCTGTTAAAATATCATGTATAATACTAGAGGTTTAGTTGGTTTCCTTAGGGTGCTTTGACACACACCTCTCTGATCCTCTCTGATGTTTCCTCGGGTAGTACGGTCTTTTTGTCATATGTGACAGCTCACTCGAAGTCTGGTGCGAAGAAAACAAGTTATTTTGAATATTATTAATTATTGTTTCTGGGGGGTTTGTTTTTGGATTTCCTTTGGAAATCATAAGAAGGACCAAATATAGGAAGTGACAGTGCAACTGTCAGTGACAGGGCAGCGGCACATCACTCCTCCATCCTACACACATACACGTCACAAACATTTCCACACTCATTGTGTTTATGGGTCATTTTGAATAATTATTAATTACAGTTTTGGAGAGTTTGTTTTAGGATTTCCTTTGGAACATACATTTTTCTGACAAAAGTGTTGTTTTCATTTATGGAGGCTGAAGGATTTTGTCCAATAGACCAGTTGTTCCCAAACTTTAGATTAAATATTTTCACTTCAAGAAAAATTTGTTATATTTTAAATACTAACTTATTTTAGCCCTTAAATACATAAACAAGGTTTTAAGCAAAATGTTAACTATTTTCCTCTTCTCATATAAACAACTTAAATAACTTGAATGAATTGAGCAAATGAATTATACAATGATGAGTTCACATTTTTAAGAGCTCACCAGTAGCCCTTTTGGTTTCAGTCCTTTTCCCATGAGTATTGTGCAGTGCACGTTTCAGGTGTCCTCAGCTCCGTTGCACACAGCCAAAGGCTGGCATGTTGCTTTTCTCCTCCATTAATAGGGTGACTTTCGCATCAGTGCGATTACGCTCACGTGTTGAGGTGCGCCGCGGAGAATCATGCGCTAGGAGCGGCACATACACCCAGTATTATGCACTCAGGCAGATCGCCGAGAAGGTATGGTTGTCACGAAATCCCAAGACCCCAGTGTGTCGCGTCACACCGTTTGGGAACCACTGCAAAAGGCGACCAATCGTTGATCAGATAGTTTGGTGCGCTTGGCAAATAGAATGTCTGGAAGCAAACCGGACCAAATTAAAATGCAACAATGTTGCAGATTTACCGCCTGAACCACACCGAGTCACAGCCTATATGTGTGAAAGCACCTTTAAAGTTTATGTACAGCAGTTCACGACTTCAAGTGCTTTCAATGTACTTTTTAAAAAAAATTGGCCATACATTAAACACATTTTATGTCATATACTGGTACATTTCTATTACATGTACTTTTGGAAATGCTGGAAAGCTAGCAAGATTTGAGCTTGTAAGATTTCGAAGCTCCACCCAAGCCCCCCCCCCCCCCCCCCACCCGCCTCTCCCTTTCGCTTCTTCAAAAGCCACGCCCCCACAAACTTGAACACACATCTTCTATAAAAAAAAATAAATCCCTCCAAAACAAAACAAACAGCTGTCCTCTCCAACAGAAAGACGGCAACCTCTGCATCACTTTTCAGGCCCTTTGTATCCTCATTTGTGCTCCATATTTCATTAAATATTTCATTAAATATGTCATTAAATAAGCGTGTTATATTCTGATTGTCCTGCAGTAAACTAAAGGCACTCTTTTGAGAGAATGGTAGAAATACAAATATTATTGACATAATACTGTAGTAAGTGCTGGAAAAAAACGCTTATGGAACGATTGACCTTAGACACGTAAAGTAAAAGGAATATGGAAATAATTGCATGGAATTACGTTTATTTCTTTAATTAATATTAGCTATTATTTCAATAAATGAAACTCTCACACAGACGCTTTAGAAAATACTTTATTATAATGAGAAGTGAATTCATATGTAGAGATTTATGCAATATTTGTTTCAACAAACCTTCAGCAGTTTGAGCTGATGCATTTTTCTTTGGGAGCTGTAGGATCAAAGGCTGGATCTTATTTAGTTACTGTTACGATTGTTTTGACCCACGTTTGATCTTCAGGAAAAAAGAAGTGAGGTAAACTGTCCTTACACGCTGATAGTCTGTGCTTTATGAATTAAATTGCTTATATTTTGCATTTTGGAAAGAAGTAATTGGCTCCTTTTTATCTCTCTGCCACATCAAAGCAAAGATAGGACCTTTATTTTTCTGGGTAATTTAAGATGTTTTAAAGTATTACAGCTTCTGAATTTAGATGTTTTTTCTGAACTTTTACAACAGATTTAATAATATTTATCAATTTACAGATAGTTTGTATCTCAGTTAGTCAGAAATACATTCCATATACAGTAACTCCCAAAGCAGGGGTTCATACAATTGTTGCACATGTGACCAAAACACACAAATGTGCATTAAATCGAATGTTGTAACTGAGGAATTTGGGATTGATAGATTAACACCCACAACCCAATTCCTTCAATTGTTATTTGTACATTGTGTTTTTTGTTGGTATTTATTCTTGTTTCATACTGTCTTTTTATTGTGTTGCTGCAAAAGTGAATTTCCCCTCTGGGGATTAATAAAGGCACATTCCATTCTAATGTATGAATGGAGCTGTCTGTTTGATCAGAAATCAGAAATGTTTTTAATGGCCATGTACAGTTTTAAGGACAGTACAAGGAATTTGTCTTGGTAGTTGGTGCACAAAACAAACAACAAAAAATAAACAAAAACAAAGAACAACCCAGCAACAATAATAATAATAATAATAATAATAATAATGATAAATACTGTATAAAGGATGAGGGATAAATAAAGGATAGATAGAGAATAAAGGATAAATAGGATAAATATATATATATATATATATATATATATATACATATATATATATATATATATATATATATATACATGTTAACTATATATATGTACAGTATATATGTTAACTATACAAATAGAAATGTATATAAACAAATATAATAGAATTATGTTTATTAGATTTTTTTGTAGTTATATATATATATACATATAATGTATTTTTTTTCTTTTTAGAATTAATTAGTGTAAGCAACACAAAATCAGAAGAGACACTTAACAGCTAAAGTTTTCCACTGTTTTTGAAGAGGAAGAATCTGAAGGAGAGTGATGATAATGTAGGATAATAGAACATTTAGTGCTTTAAAATGAGTGTTGTAATTTATTTGATTTGGTTTTCAGCTATTTCTATATTTTAATTGAGTGATTTCATTACAAAGTGTCATATTTTGAGATGGTTTAAAGAGTAACTAATCCCCAAACCCACTTTTTTCTGCTGAATACGTATGTATTTGGGTGTTAAGCTGTTCATTAGTCCTTGTCCCACTCTTCACATTTTAGTAAAAATATTTAAATTTTGCGTGTTTAGTTGTAAAATGTCGGTGACTGCCGGCTATTACAACTGGATTTTGCTATTGACTGGAACAGATTATTTAGATTACCCTGCACCATCACTTTCACTGTTGGCCCAGCCCCTTCTATAAAAGCTGAGAGGAGGGAGGAAAGTTTCCTCCAATCACAGCCCTCAGTGAGCATTGATTAACAGTTATTATGAGGAAGTTTAATGCTGCGTGCATTCCTGCGTTGATGTTTTTGACTCAGTGCTTCTATAAAGAGCAGATTCTGCGCTAATCAGAGAGCTCATTAAGTTATGTGTGTATTTACAGACACATCTATGCTGTTACGACCCAAAAGGAACTAAAAGAAAGAACTGAAAGAGTTGTGTAAAACATTTATTTAAGAAAATTTAGCACCAGTTAACAACCCGAGCTGCGTAATCTTGAAGCATTTCTTCACCTACGAAAAAAGGATTTTGACTGTACACAAAAGGCAGGAACCTGCCCAACCTGGCAACTTTGTCCACCATGGCTGTCTTTACAGCGACGTGGTGGATGTTTTTCCTCCTCCTCCATCACTGATTTGTGAGCTGACACTGTGTGACCCTCGTGCAGTCAATGACATCTCTCCTCACTTCTCTGCTCGCTGAAGCAGTCATTCCAGGACAAGAGAGCAATGCTTCATTACACATGACCCCAGCGTTCCACGGAAAAGGTTGTTTCTTTAGTGCCTACATTTGTTTTCATGGCGCTTGAGGGAAACGACGCAAATAAATAGATTTTGAAAAAGGCTTTGATAGCATCTGCATGAGCTCAGTGGGAAATCCCTCTTATTAAATACAGTATTCATAGTCCTGTGATAAATGTGCTCTCTGACACACAGACATTATCTACATTCACAGGATTTTTATCCTGCACTGTTTTCATTTTAGCTGAAGGATTGCAGATTTAAGGACATAGCTTGGCTTCACTGTGTATACATTTATGCACAGGTCAGTTTTACGACTTACATTTCCCTGAACGGATGAGAAATAGTGAGAGAATACAAAGAGGGGGATTATGCTGGTGCAGGCTCTCACTGGGAACTCACTTAAATCACATTATACACATACATTCTCATTTGGACAGGCTTTTTGCTGAGCTGGGTGTTTCTTACCTTGCTCTGCAATTTGGTTCTGGTTCAACAGCTTGGCTCAGCCGCATGGATTTCAAAGATAGAAAGGATTTAGATGAAGACTGACTAAAGAGAAGCCAAAGGGGTAAAAGGAGGCCTCAGATAGAAACCTTCCCCTGAGGGAGTAGAAATGAGGTGCTGATCATCATAACCTCCAATCTGTCCTTCAGCCATCAGCTCCTAATTCTTGTTTTGTGTAACTTCAACATTCCTGCGGTCAGAAGTCACTGCTGGATCTCATTTCCTACCAGTCTCCGCTGAGAGCTCAGAGAAACTAAGACACATGGAGACGGTTAGCGTTCAAAAGCCATGTCATCCAACCACATCCTTTTTTTTCAGTTAGTATGTTTCAGTCAAAACAACTTCCTGCAGTCAACCGTATCAACTTCAACTCATTTATTCACCTTTGTTTGTCACATCGCTGAGGTTAAATGGATAAAGTAGGGGTGGGAAGTGGTTGGATGCATGGATTGAGTGTAACTTTGAGACTTAGGCTGTGCTGTAAATGTCATACTAATATACTACTCAGACTAAGTCTGACGTCAAAATGAGTATGTACTTCGTTCACATTAGATAGTATGAAAATATTTTGCGAGAAATACCCAGATGTAGACTATTAGGGAATTTTTTTAAGTATGCACGTTGGACACACTAGTCATACTCAACCACCCCATGATGCATTGCGAGTGGCATGTAAAATCGTCCTGGGACTGGCTTCAAGCTAAAAATCAAACATTCTTATTTCAAAATAAAAGCATCTCTTGTTTTTAACACTTTTGTAAATAGGGCTCTTGTTTTGAAGTTAACTTGAAGTATACTTCAGTCATCATCCTAATAGTACAGTATATAGTAGATTCATTGAGTTTGTAGTGTATAATACATACATAGTCTGACAGAATGACGATTTAGCAAAATGGCGGTACACCCTGTTAGATGTAAACAGTGACTTTCTCAACTCTGACTTTTATGTGCCATCAAATTTGGCATTTGTGTTACTAAAAGTGTAGAAAAACTTTGTAGTGGCATTTACATTCCCACTCTGTTAGTTTAAATGCTGCTCTGTGTAAGTAATGATTCTGTATAGTTGAGTGCATTCTTTCGACAGTTTATGGTTCAAGGACACATGCAGGATTACCCTAGCTGGTACGTTCAAGTCTTAAAGTATATGACGTATTTCTTACCCTGAAGGAGCTCATATATTTCCCCAGCAGTCATTTTTGCTCCTCGAAAAATATCAAAACAAACGGATCTCTCCGGGTTCCGAGTGCAGTTGAATGCAGAATACATCAGTGAGATGTTAGTCAGGTATGAACCCAGCAGCTCTCTTAGATATATGGACACAGGTCAGATAGTGGAGCCCAGAGTTCAAAGCACACATGGTGATGCTGCTTTCACTTGTTATGCTGCAAAGAAGTGGAACAAACTGCCAGCAGAGCTGAAGTC
Organism: Gouania willdenowi; assembly: GCF_900634775.1. Classification (NCBI taxonomy): domain Eukaryota; kingdom Metazoa; phylum Chordata; class Actinopteri; order Blenniiformes; family Gobiesocidae; genus Gouania; species Gouania willdenowi. The sequence goes on along the minus strand of NC_041057.1, from coordinate 29,199,086 downwards.
AGGGCCGGCTCTACGCAGGGGCAACAGGGGGCAGTGCCCCCTCAAACAAATGTCTTGCCCCCTCAAATCAAAGATTGAGTCCTCACTCCATGCTCAGATTTCACGAGCGATGCGTCTATTACACTCTGTTCCTGCACATTTTTACATGTGTATTAGCAAGCAAGCCTGCCTGAAGAGTACCGAAATGTCGCGTTATCGCTTTTTCGTCCTTTTGGCTGTTTTGCTCCTGTTCTGGATAGACGGGGTAATGAGGGCAGGTGGACGGTGGTCTCCTACCATCTGGACAGTGACAAACACCGATGGGGCCGACGCCGCGCTCCTCAGACCGCTTCTATGACAGCCGGGCATCTATGTGTCTGTCACAGGGACCGGGGGCCGCCGCGCTACACACGGCTACAGAGAGCCAGGCTTTCAGCCGCAATTTTTTGCAGCCACGGCGCTGGTCCACAAGGCACCAAGCACTGCACACATGTTTATTGTTTTTGCATCTTATCACCGGAAGTGCTACTGTCGAATTGAATGTGTTGCCAACTCCTCTCACTCCCTCCATGACACTGTGGGGCTCTGAGCAGCTCCTTCAGCAACAGACTGAGACATTCACCCTGCAAGACTGAGCGCTACCGCAGGTCATTTATTCCATCTGCAGTCAGACTGTTCAACAGCATCACTGCTAAATAATTATCAATCTCATTAATGCTGCTCACTTTGTGTTTCTTTCTGATCTGTCTTTCGACAAGCGAAAGTGTACAAAGTGCTCATGCCTTTTATTATTTAATTCTATTGTATTTTTTCTCTTTATTTAGTTATTGTTTGATGCTGTTATATTTCCTGTTTCCCTGTTTTTCTTGGAGCTCCTGCAACATTAAATTCCCACCATTGGGGATCAATAATGTTTTATTTTATCTTAACTTTTGTAACAGTTGCATGAGTTGAATCACTTTTTCTGGAGGGGTAAAAAATAAGGTTAATTCTGCAAGCTGTAGTAAATAACATCTTCAAATGTAATTATAACAAACTTGATAGAGTACAAATTCCATTGTCTGTGAAATTTACTTTTAATTTGAATAATCTTCCATTAAAATTGCCTTTCTGCTGTTGTTGACTAAACTGAGAACGTAATTGAGTTTTATCAGTGTGTAAGACACTAAGTGTAAAGGTAGGACATGAATATATTTTTATTGAGCATGAATTATGGAATTGCAATGGCAAATTAAGAAAACAATGAGGGTGCAGCTGCACAAACGTGCTGTTTCTCTGAGACCCTATGAATATAACGTTGTTCCATGAAGTGCACATTTCAGCTGACTCCAGGGTCATAGCAGAGGTGGCCAGGGCCCGTCTCAATGCCCGAACCCCCCGGCCCCTCTTTCCCCATTTCACCCCCTGTTGTCACCAGACCATACTCCATGGCAACCATGACAAACTAATTCCCATCTGACGCAAACAGTTTCATCAAAACCCCCAGAGGACCACAGGGCCCCTCCCTCTGGGTGAACTCATCAACACAGAACCAAAATTAAAATCATTCGTTTAAGATATGTTGTGTTGATAAAATCTGAAGGAAGAACATTTTATTTATATTTTTCAGTTTCCCCCCTTGAGAGATTGCCACCTTCTTGTGGTCAGAGGGTTTGCGTACCTCAGTGACCTTAAGAGCTAAACCAGCATGAGCTTAGTTTTCAGGTGGGACACCCAAGTTGGACAGGTCTGAAGGTAGAAGCCTGACTAAGTACAATCCACTTCTCTAGTTTGAGTTTGAACATATAGCTAACCATACAATTCAATGAAGAAAACACTGTTACTATAAGCACAGGGAAAACTAAGTGCTGGAGCATGATGTGTACATATGATGCCCCCTTCACGTTTCTGACTGCCCTCTCATATATGCCTGCCTACAACCTGCCTGGCTGAAGTCAGCATCCAATGTATTTTAAATCTAAGTTAAAGACTCTTCTTTTTCTCTATGTGACAGAGGGATATTTTAATGACATTGTTGATTTAATGTTTTTACTGCTGATTTTATGTTCTTATTGATGTTTAAACTGTTAAATGTTTTCTGTTGCACTTTTTGATGATGTAAAGCATATTGAATTGCCTTGTGTATGAAATGCGCTATACAAATACATTCGCCTTGCCTTGATTATCGTTTTTTTCTCAGGACATTTTAAAATGTTTGTCCGTTTTACAATGTAGTAGCATGTGTAGTGTATTTAACTTCTTATTTTCATACCTCGAGAAAGTGTTTTGTACTTACTGCAGGAAAAATTTGTTGTCAAATAGCATTTTTATCTCACGGCAAACACAGCACAGACTTTTTCCTCCTTATTTCTCTGCACTCCTCTTCATCTGCACTTACACTCAAAGTTCTGTCACTGCCCTGTGTTTTGTTGTTTTGTACAATTTCCTCAGGGATCAAGTGACTTCAAGAGGCAAAGGAACATTTTAAACAAACAAATGCTTACATCCCCCTCAGTCTACATGCTGAGTATTTAGGGCTGTCTTTGCACTCACTTTAAACTCACCAAATAATCTCCCTCAGTGTACTAGCAGATGGTATAGATTCAGTATCGTAATTCAAACGTTTTTCTACTTTGTGCAAAACATGTCAGGAATCAACCTCTGAGACACTTATTGTATTCAAAGAGGTTGAGTCGAGATGATTATGTTTTGAAACTGTCCGATTTAAAGTTATCTGTGGTTTTATTTTTACGAGGCTCTGCTACAGCCTCAGCAAAATGGGAAATCTTTATCAACGCTATCAGTAACATTTGTATCATCTGTTTCTTTCTCTGTTGGCTTGTATTCACTGGATGCTTGCAGGAATAATAACCATAAACACTGTGGGTCACTTTATTCTAGACAACAGTGAAAATGAATGGTGCTCTAACTGTAAAAGGCCAAAATAGTTTTATCTGGTTTTTCTGATGCTGTGACTCTCGGACGAGCCTTTTGATATTTCAATGTCGATACTGCAGCGAGTGTTTCACTAGAGCGCATTATATTGGCAGATAATTTGTTGTAAATATTACATTATGGCCCTGTTCAGAGAAAAAGGGATTTTAACGTAACTAAAACATTTACAAAGTTAGTGTAATAATAATATTTAGTGTAGAGCCTCCGAGTTTAGCCATTAGTTCACACATTTCCATTTCATTTCTGTTTCATTAGTTTCACTAATCAAATAAAGGTTATTAAAGTTCCTGCCACAGAGTCCACAGGTGCTACTTCATAGAAGGGGCGGGGCCAACAGTGGTGGTTCGTCAGGTAGGAAGCCACCAAAACATCACGGCCCACCGTTCTCAGCCAATAGCAAAGTTTGGTTGTAGGTTTCAACCCTTAGAGGGCAGTCACTTTCATAATTTACAACAAAATACATCAAAATGAAATACTTTAACTAAAATGTCAAGCGTTGGACAAGAGTGAGTCTGAGTGAAGCTGCGTTACGTTTGTCTCAAAAATAAATGCACACGCCGTCCAATCCACAAACACACTTTGCACAGTTGAAGATTTACACACTATAATTAATGATAAACACACACACACAAATAATAAAACACGTGAATTGTGGCTATATTTGTGGATCTGACCACGTGAAAATTATGGATGTATTTGTCAATATTTGTTAGATAAATCTCTCCCCATAGTTAACTATTGTCATATAGCTCATACATTATTATTGTCATTAATATATTTATTTATACAAAGCAGACATCCAGTATCGTACACAAGCCCAGAGGCTCAGGGAGGATGGTTCCCCCTGGAGACATTGCTCATTGCACTTCTTTGCTCATGTAGAATAAACAAGTGACTTTGGTGATGGGACACAACATAAACTTGCCCTGATAGAACTACCTTTGTGTTACCTGGAGTCAAGACATCTAAGGCAAAAACTTTTCAATGGTTTTGGGAAAAATCCCATGGATTTCTCTCAAATAAAGCAATACTGCAAATTTTGGGTGAGAAAAAAAGAGCAATTTCAACATTATTTATTTATTTATTCAGTTTATTTCCGACATGGTTACATTCACTTTTTTTTTTTTTTTCATTTTTTTTTTTCTTTTTTGTACATGCCGAAAAAGGAGGCGAGAGAAGCAGTTTGCTTATCCGGGTCCCGTCCCCTGTTTTACCATCGCAAATTTACATGGGTTTACATGTCTCTCTGGTCAAACATTCTTGAGTTGTTGAACAGTCCTTTTTTGTGTATTCTCATCTGTGTTGTCCTCCTCCTCTCTATCGTTGTTCGTGTTGGCCTTGTTCCCTGCCAGACGTTGTTAGCATTCCTCCAGTTCAAGAACAGTTCCTCTTTCGAAGGTGTTTGGAAGGTTTTCCCTTTTCATCCATAATGTCACCACTCGGGAATGTCTCTTTTGGACATACAAGTTTGCAGCTTGTTTTGTCTCTACATCAAGGCTAATTCAGCTGTTGTCAGTTCTATTGGCAGTGTTGTATTCTCCACTGTCAGATCCAACTTGTATAAACACATTATTATATCCTAGTTCACAAGCAAGGTAGTATTTTAATGTATTATATCTTAGTTCATAAGCGTGTTTCTAACTGCTGTTGTTAGTTCTAATGGCAGTGTTGTATTTTCCACTGTTAGATTTAACTTGTATAAACACATTATTATATCTTAGTTCACAAGCAAGGTAGTATTTTAATGTATTATATCTTAGTTCATAAGCGTGTTTCTAACTGCTGTTGTTAGTTCTAATGGCAGTGTTGTATTTTCCACTGTTAGATTTAACTTGTATAAACACATTATTATATCTTAGTTCATAAGCAAGGTAGTAATTTCATTGTACTTCCACATATAAATGATATCTATAGCATGTAAGGCATCGACAAGGTCCATGCAATCATGACAGATGTCAGTCTTTGCATGATAATCACTTTTTTGTACTTAAGGGCAATTTTGTGGCATTTTTTTTGTGAGAAATTGCAGGATTTTAGAAATAAACAAGAATTCTTTTGACAATTTGTGACTCCAGCCATCTAATATAGACAGGAAAACTGTGTATTTGGAAGGGCTTAGATATCTTATATTTGGTCATTTACAGAATGGTGATTGTTTTCTGTCATTTATACTTTCTCTTCTGGGCCAAATTAGATGCTAAAAGGGACTGGATTTGGCCCCCAGGCCTCACGTTTGACACATAACTTGTACTGACAGTCATGAAGAGAATGACTCACAGCAGCACATTTGTTAAACTTCCATCTTAATCTGACCTGTAAAAATTTAAGGCTCTCAATAAGTGTTTATAATGCATCTGTTCTCTAGACAAGCCAGTGCAATATTATTGCCCTTCCATTAAAGCAGCAGGTAGTAAATCATTGGGAGAATTTTCCACGCCAAGTGCTTCTTAATGATTTAGCTTCAGCTGAAGAGAAGTGAGGCAGAGCAATGATAATAGGAATGTCTTCTGAATAATCATTAGATTAATGTCATGCATGTCAAATACATGTTGATGAGTGTGAAATTAACTTGACATTTCTTTTAGCAGCCATTACCAGCTAATCTATTTAACATTGGACAGGAAATGCCTCATCCTCTAATTTGTGCAGTTCTTTATCAATCTGTGTCGAAATTGGATTGGATCCTAAAGACTGTATCAGACAATATCAGTTTCAGTCACTGCTTCTGTATGTGATAATAGCTGCAATGAATTTACAGCTAGGAGTGATTTTACATTAGTCTAGGTCAGAGGTTGTAACCTTTACCAGTAAAAAGCCATTTAGACCTGCTTTCAACAGAAAAAAAAGCATTTTGACATTTAAAATGAAGATGAAACTACATGCATTTGTTTTTTTTTTACCTTTGTGCTGTATATAAACAAAGTATTGTGTTGCATTTATGAAATCAGTTAAATGATACAGAGAAAACAAAGTTACATTTGTTTATCAGGGTTCCTACAGTTTTTGTCAAATTAAATTCAAAACTTTTTAAGAATTTTTATTGCCGTTTGAAATTAAATTTAAGACTAACTTCACAGTAAACATAACTAGTGTCTTGTGCAGACGTGCAACTGGCGGCCCCCCAAAAAAAACACACAAAATAACAGTAAAATACACAAAAAAATAGACGGTAACACAAAAATAGACAGAAATCTATAAAACAACAAAAAGATAAAAAATAAAAACCATTAAGAAAAATCTTTATTGGACAAGTAATTTTCTTTAAATTTACATTTCCCCATGTTTATACATTATTATTATTTTTTAATTAATGTTAGCATTTATTTTGAAATGTGAGACTACTTCAATCTACTACAATCATAAAATCATACTTATGTGTTAAAATTTAAGAATTTTGAAACATTGATTTAAGGCATTTTAATGACAATAAAGGCCTTATTTATAGAAAGAATCTGGGTTGAAGGTTATATTTAAATAAAATACTAAATGGACATTAGTCATTTTTGTACTTAAGATCAAAAAGCCAAACTTCAGTTTTATGGTCACTTAGCAACAATTTGTGAGTTCAAATCTTGCGAGGGGACTTTTCTTGAAAATTTTACGACACCTACTCTAGCTTGAGTATAAAAAAAGTAGTCAAAGCTCCTTCATGGGTTATGGTCAGGATAAACCCCAAAAGGTGATTCAGTGAGATTCAGGTTATATGGACAGTGTTTGAGTCCTACCCAATATGGATTCCACTTCTTATTTGAACTATTTCCACAAAGCCACAGCAGAGGGACGAAAAAGCCACATGTGACTCTGGAGCCAGGGGTTGCACACCTTCTTGTTGTTGCACGATTCAGCAGAACTTAGACTAGTTTTTCTGTTCTTTAGAGTTGTGAAGATGGCGAATTCAAGACTATAGGTGCTGGTCATATAATTAGAATATCATGAAAAAGTTGATTTATTTCAGTAATTCCATTAAAAAAGTGAAACCTGTATTTTATATTCATTCTTTACACACAGTAATATTTTCCAAATGTTTATTTCTTTTAATTTTGATGATTATAACTGACAACTAATGAAAATCCCAAATTCAGTATCTCAGAAAATTAGAATATTACTTAAAACTGATAAAAAAAAAATTTCTAGAAATGTTGGCTAACTGAAAAGTATGAGCATGAAAAGTATGAACATGTACAGCACTCAATACTTAGTTGAGGCTCCTTTTGCCTGAATTACTGCAGTAATGAGGCGTAGCATGGAGTCTATCAGTCTGTGGCACTGCTCAGGTGTTATGAGAGCCCAGGTTGCTCTGATAGTGGCCTTCAGCTCTTCTGCATTGTTGGGTCTGGCGTCTCGCATCTTCCTCTTCACAATACTCCATAGATTCTTTATGGGGTTAAGGTCAGACTAGTTTGCTGACCAATTAAAAACAGGGATACCATGGTCCTTAAACCAGGTACTGGTAGCTTTGGCACTGTGTGCAGGTGCCAAGTTCTGTTGGAAAATGAAATCTGCATCTCCATAAAGTTGGTCAGCAGCAGGAAGCATGAAGTGCTCTAAAACTTCCTGGTAGATGGCTACGTTGACCTTGGACCTAAGGAAACACAATGGACCAGCACCAGCACATGACATGGTACCCCAAACCATCACTGACTGTGGAAACTTTACACTCCACCTCAAGCAACGTGGATTCTGTTCCTCTCCTCTCTTCCTCCACACTCTGGGACCTTGATTTCCAAAGGACATGCAACATTTACTTTCAGAGAACATCACTTTGGACCACTCAGCAGCAGTTCAGTCCTTTTCGTCTTTAGCCCAGGTGAGACGCTTCTGACGCTGTCTCTTGTTCAAGAATGGCTTGACACTAGGAATACGACAGCTGAAACCATGTCTTACATACGTTTGCGTGGTGGTTCTTGAAGCACTGACTCCAGCTGCAGTCCACTCTTTGTGAATCTCCTCCACATTTTTGCATGGGTTTAGTTTCACAATCCTCTCCAGGGCGTGGTTATCCCTATAGCTTGTACACTTTTTTCTACCACATCTTTTTCTTCCCTTTGCCTCTCTGTTAATGTGCTTGGACACAGAGCTGTCTGAACAGCCAGCCTCTTTCGCCATGACCTTTTGTGTTTTGTCCTCCTTGTGCAAGGTGTCAATGGTCGTCTTTTGGACAACTGTCAAGTCAGCAGTTTTCCCCATGATTGTGTAGCCTACAGAACTAGACTGGAGACCATTTAAAGGCCTTTGCAGATGTTTTGAGTTACCAGCTGTCTTCAATATTGAACCTCTCCACAATATTCTAATTTTCTGAGATACTCAATTTGGGGTTTTCATTGGTTTTTAGTTATAATCATCAACATTAAAAGAAATAAGCACTTGAAATATGTCAGTCTGTGTGAAATGAATGTATACATTATACAAGTTTCACTTTTTGAATGGAATTACTGAAATAAATTAACGTTTTTATGATATTCTATTTTTATTTGGCTCTGCGTACAGCAGAAAATTTGACAAAGCATCATCTCTATTTAGAGCTGCCTTGTTCAAACAAACGTCAAATGATTCAAATCTCGTCATTCATCTCACAAATCGTTGCCCATAAATGTTTGAATCTCTTTTGTGTAAAACTTCTTCTGTGTTATTCATGTACAGTATATCTGTGTGTGTGTTTAGTGTGAACCACACTCATCGTTCAATACATAGCTGTGCATGAGTGGTGAGCATTAAAGCAGAGGTTGGAAATTTTCAAAATAAAACACCAGAGTTGAAACATCAGTTTTTACCCCATCAGTGGCAGTTTTATGTATTTATTTATTCTTCATATTTACTTTGTGATTGTATTATTCATTCATTGTATTTATTGTTTTATTTATTGAATCTAAAGCCAAATATTGAGCTGTAACTTTCAATTGTGTCTACTTTTATTATTTGATCATTAGACTATTCCTTGGTACAGTGCTTTATAAACTTAAAATTGCTGCCTCATTTTTACTTTTCCATATTCTCTATAGAATAATTTATCTTATGTTTGGTTTATTAAGATTTCAGTTTCCATCGCAACAAGGTATTGTTTTCCTGGAGTTGGATTTAGCAATAAAAAAGTAAAGAAAATATAATTGAAATTAGTGAGTTGAAGACTGGAGGTGAGATATCAGGCATTACAATGTGAGAGCGTAGGAGGCATCAGAACACCCAGTTCTGCAAATAAACACAAGGAATATTAAAAAAGCTGTTTTATGAATATAATAAAAAGCCAGTGTGTTTAGTTTAGTGTTGGTTACTAAAATATACTGTTACAAATACATAGAAACCCTCCAATAACAACATAATGTAAGAATACAGAATTCGGATGAAAATGGTTTATCCTGATCCAATGAAAGACCTTAATGAGGCTAATTTCCCAGAATTCCTGAGGAATTGAACTAAAGGACACAGTAGGAGAAATTTGGCAGCGTTGCAGGAGATGAGTGATGGGCTGATAGAGAGTAATGATTGGATGTCTCTTTGTCTGCAGGAGCCTATGTCTGGGTTAATGGATGTCAGGTCATGAAGGTCCACGGCATGCTTAGATGGTCATCTGGTTATCCAGGCAGATCAAATTAAAACAAATGGATGGTTCATTCTCACTGTGAGGAGCGTCTCGCTGACTGAGCAGTGGATCAGCAGGAAATGGAGAAATCACCAAGAAAAAGGTTGGCAGTTCTAATAAAAAAGCAAAACAATTCAATCTAAGTCTTGCATTAATTATGTAAATTTATCTCAGAAGTTGCATTCGCAATAAAACTGATATTGGAACATATGCTCAGTGCTGTAAAACTAAACTGTCTCACAATGAGCTGATAACAGTATCTGATACACTTTTAAAACTTTTTACAATTACGTTGTTACAATACCTGTAGTTTTATTGCAAAACATGAATAACAGTGATGCTTTCCATTGAATATGTCAAGGATCTTTAATGCACTTTCAAAAGCAGCTACAGTGATGCTTAATATATACCGCAACAAAAACTCGTGCTATTAAAGCATCACAAAATGTGTCTTTAAGAGGGTCTGCTGTTCTGCTCTTCTATTTCTGACATGCTGACTTTCTCTACCCTCCATTGTTGTTGTTGTTCTACTGGTGATCTCGATGCAGTAGAGCAGTGATTCCTAAACTGTTCAGTCCTGTACCCCTTCAGACCTTTAACCTAAAGCTATGCACCCCCTACTCCTGCACACTTAAACAACATATACAATGTATTGTAATGTAAGATACAATGTAGGCCTACAGTGAAATTTGTCCTTGATTTTTTTTCCTAACCTGTTGAGTAATAATATATAATAAAAATAATAATACTCTAATGACACAAGAAAACATATTCAGAATTATCACTTGATTGCTTTATTGAATTAATTAGCTCACTGGCATTTTCAGTGGGAAACAAATCGCTTATTTTCTTTTAATGAATCTACCAAACATTTGTCGTTTGAACATATACCAGTAACACCAGGGTGAGGTTGAGAGGAAGCACAGAACTCAGCAATGATTGAATTTCATGTTTGTGCTTTTTTGATGAGAACGTTTCTCTGTCTGAGGCTGCATGACAGTGCTCTGCATGTGTAATTTGTGGGAATACTGTATATGGAGGCTACTGACTGCTGGTTGATTACAGTCCCCTCCAAAAGTATTGGAACGGCAAGGTCAATTCCTATGTTTTTGTTTGGGTTTCAGATCAAAACATGAATATGAGCAAAAGTTTAGAATTCCAACTTTTCTTTCATGGTATTTACATCTAGATGTGTTCAACAACTCAGGACAGAGCACCCTTTTTTTTTTTTTAACCCACCCATTTTTCAAGTTGTTTAACATTTGTATTCACATAGCCCATTTGACAATTTGCATACCCCTATTTGATTTAGTTTGAAACCTAAAAAGCTGAGATAGAGCTTGAATTTATATCTTTATTTATTTGATAATAGTTATAAATAAATGATAAAAATCTTTTTTTAAATCTTTTTTCTTGCATAATACTTATATAAAAATGTAAGAGCCTTAGCAAAAAATGAGGTGGCCAACTATAAAGGTTTGAATTCAAGAAAATGTGCAACGATTAATGATGCAATTGGTGATCAAATGAGGAATAGTCTCTTGTTTAGTGTGGGTGGGTGAGCTGAAACTCTGTTTAAGATAGCAGGTCGACCAAACAACGTCTGTGTCAAAGAACTAAAAAGCTTTAATAATGTTGAATTTGCTTTAGACATTAGACATCATTTACATTTTTTATAAACTAGGATCTGGGGTAATGGAATTATAATAATAAAAATGTACGTAAACAAAAAAGATGACAACAAAATTTAAATGCAGCAGTTTTACATCATTCACTCTTTGATCGGCTGCAAAAATCAAATCTGAATCTAGAAATTCCTTAGGAATATGCCAATATTCATGCTAAGATCTGTTTTTGATATGTTTACTTAATTTGAATGAAAACACCTCCGTCTTAAATGTCCTGAATCAGGTGTGAAGTACAGTAGTACAGCGACAACTTATCTTTATCTCTGAGTTTCCACCAAATTCCACAACAGATGGTAATAAAGTTTTCATTAATGTGAGGATTATAAGGAGCCTCAGCACAAAGATACATTTCTATTTGAAGCCATTTAAGTGGTATTTGCCTTTTTTTTTTTTTCTTGTTTTTTCACTTTGTCTGCAAATGCTGTCACAGGTCAACACAAAGAAGTGCAATCTTTTAAACACAGCAATGCATTCATTTTATTGTATAATTGTGACCATCACTAGCCCTCCCTAAGGAAGGGTAAGAAACACTTTATTAAAGAGAGAATATAAAAAGAGTGGGCAGTGTTACACCGAGGTGGGGGGGTTAAGTCCAGTACGAGTTTATCCCATAGCCCAAGGCATGCCAGTGCATCCATGACCAATATTTGTGGAAGAAATGCTTCTGCAAACCCAAGCCCGTGGTGCAGCCAAGTCAACAGAAAGAGTGGGAGCCTAGGAGCCCCAGGCCACCTCCCACAACCGAGCAGCTCCCCAGATGCCCCCGAGATCCCAAGCCGAGAGGCAGGCATACACACCCCAGAAAGCCCCAAGGAGCCGAGGACCCAGCGCACCCTGCCACTGGCCCAAAGTCCTGCAACCAACACCGACACCCCCACCCTTACCCACTCCTCAGCACCAAACCCCCCAAGGGGAGGAGCAAAGGCCCACGCCTAGCAGATGGCCAGACCCGCGCCGAACAGGCAGTTAGCGGGCGCCCGCCAGCGGGCTCAGAGCCATCAGGGATCAGACCGCAGGCCAGAAGGAACCGTAACAGAAACAGCCCGCCCAAGGACGACGGCCACATACCCAGCCGCCCGGGTCACCAAGGGGACAGCTGCAAGTTGCCACCCGGCCCCCAGGTACCCCGGCCGAGCGCCCCAGATCACCCCTCATCGATGTCGCCTGCGCTATGAGCCTTAGTTATTGTCAAAGTCAGGACGCCCCCAAAGGGGGGCCTCAACCAGACCGTCATACCGGCATAGGGCAGCGCTCACGCCACCCTCCCCGAAAGACTCCAACCAAGGCCGGCCCAGTCAGCAAGCCAAGCCCGCCGGACCCTAAGGGCACTACCCCCCGGGACCAGGAACCCCCAAGGGTGAGCGTCTAGGCGAAGCCCCCCACCATCCAGCCGGACCACACAGCCCCAGATGGCGCAAGGACAGCAGCCCAAGCCCCGCCACCCACCGGGCGGTGCCCCTCACCAGCACACAACCGATCGACAGCTGCCACCGCAAGAAGGAGGCACACCAATGTCACGCACCTGCTGTGGTATAGCAGCCCCCAGCCAAAGGAGCCTGGACCCACCCATCGGCCCGCAGATGGTAGCGGGACAAACCCAGGGAACGGTGCTCCCCACCCATCTTTTGTGTATATATGTGTATGTGGTGCATTAGTTCCAGAGGGTGGCAACCCCACCCCCCAGACATAGCCGGGCACCAGCCACAGCAGGGTACAAAGCCAAAGCACCCAGACGAGCCGGCGGAGCAACCCACAGCAACCCCCCGCTACCCAGTATTAGTCATTTTCTATAAAGGAACATATTGACCATTCCTCTTCTCTCAGAGATCTATAAACGTGCCATGTAATACACACGTACATACACTAAATAGCAACCAATAAATAGTATAAACACACTGTATGCATTTATATTTACCATTCAAGATCTTTCAGTTGGCACTTGTTAAAAGCTTGTCTGGGTTCAGATGGGGAATGCTGTGTGCATCCATGAGCTCCCACCAGACTAAATATCCCCTATGGTTCAACACTTAATATTACACTGTCATCCCTACTGGATGCACCAGTCCCATAGGGCATCTGTGAGTGTTGGTAAAGGAGTAAAGATTAGGCAGCTTTCAATGATGGAGGAAAGGTCATTTTCTTATCCCACGGACTGGAAAATGTTTCTGATCAGAGGAAGCTTGACCTGTCTCTATGTAATGTTCACCCATTGAACTTAGGTCAGAACTGCTGTGGATCGTGAGCAGTTCTGCTGCTGATAAAATTAACAGCTGACTCTGGATGACTAGCACTAAAAAGATAATTAATTATTCAGCTTTTTAAACCCATTTAATACTATGTTATTAATTATGCATATATACAAGCTCAAGCATCTACCTAGTCATGTGACTCTTGTTCTGATACTTATTAAAAATGGATATAAGAAGGTTTGTTATTACTGTTAGTTCATGTCACATGTTAGTTCTACCTTAGCCGTGCACTTTAAAGTTTGGGACCATTTATCTGAAAACTTAAAGACTTCATCTGTTGTGCAATTCTTCTTCACAATGTAAATGGTGAAGTGACACTGCACCCAGCAGCTCATGTATGGTACTGCAGTAAAAATGAAGCAGTAAGCTGCCGTTGGCTTGATTTTATCATGGATTTACAACATTAAACGACACATTGACGCACATTTTTGTAGTCAACATTATTATTGTACATGTTACATACATTGTGGTTGGCGCGAATCTCGAGACGGTTTATATATTTAATTCTATCCTTTCTTTTGCCCCCCGGCAAGAATTTCAAACTCTGCCTATGAGCTTAAGTTAAATCTGATTAACTGTTTACGTGTTTTTTCTTGATTTCTGATGAGAAGTTTTTGTGAAATTGATTGAAAGTAAATGGAAACATGCAGCAAATATCATTAGCTAAGATAAAAATATCTCATTCCCACTCTCCAAGCTTTCAAGAATACAAGTTTCTGAGTATGAATGAAATATTGAGAAGGCCTTTCAACTGAATTTTGGCGCTAAGGAGCGGTGTCCCTCACGGGTGTGATAACGTGAGTCCTTACAGATAGGAGGAAGTGCTAAAAAAAAGCCTGTGAGCACCACGCCTACCTTCATATGTGTCTATGCAAGGCTTCTTAGAAAGAGAAACTCTCCATTATCCTCTTAGATGTCTCAGATCTGAAGTAGGTGAAGGCACTCGAGAATCTCTCCTCAGAGACACTTTCTACTCTGCTGCATTTCTCACTCTTTTTCACTTTGTAGTTTTTGGTCTACCTTTTTTATTCTTTGTCTCTCCAGTTGGCTGAGGAAGAATGCAATCATAGTTGGAAGTAAATCTTTGTAGTTCATAGTTTATTTTATTCCCAAATGTGTCTGTTCTGTACAAAAAAGACAAAAACCCTAAATCATCTTTTCTTCCTTTTGTTCCTTCTCATGGATCAAAGAGGAGAAACACAAGTGTGGTTTGGTAATGATGCATTAAAATGTTTGCAGATGTTTTTGACTGAATCAGTGTTAACGCCAGTTGTGAATCATAGTAAATTAGCAAAATCATTGACAATTAAGAGAAGAAACAACAACTCGGATATTATTGCCATATTAACTTGTGTCGGCTTCTTAATGAGAAAACAAACTTAGACTCAGTCCTACTTTGGTATTGATTTACATTGTGAAAGAACTGCTCATGAAAAATAGGAGAAAAAAATAAATAAAGGAAAGGCTTTATTTCTGTCTCATCTTTAAGATAAGTGGGGCATTTAAAGGAGAATGAAAAAGCACTATATAAAATTCAATGCATTATTACTATTATTTTGCGAAAAAGGTGTCATACTTTAGCGAACGACACTTAATGACAGCCTTCATGACACCTTATTCATGTTAATGAAAATAATGTCAGCGTAATGTCAGCCTTATGTATAAAACTTCAAGTACATTTTTCTTCTGTTTAGCAAGGGCAACGTTTACACCCTGTAGTTTGGGAATCACGGTCTTAAACTATGTTTCCTTTTGCATCTCTAAAACAGTCTCCTGCATTATATAGTCACATAGCCTGTAATCAATGATGTTTCACACAATTAGATAACACATGGAACTAAAAAAAGGTCCCAGGTCAACAAGATAGCATTGCATCTACTGAGAAACCCTCAGTGTGATGGTATTTATTATTATATATGTCGGTAAACATTTGTTGAACAGAGATGCTAATCCGGGAGCTGGTTGAGTGCTACGGTGCTTGGTGGCATCACTTGAGCACAATCAGTGCCACCTTTCTGCTTCTAATCTCACACTTTCTTCTGTGACTTGTCTGCGGTAGAGCAATTTTCTTATCAAGATTTAATTAGAGACGGGAAACTCGGCATCTCCCGTTCTAATGATCGACTAAGCAGCTAAATTGTCAAGCCTGTGGAGTTTCTAATGGGAAAAGCAGAGGGCCAGCCAATGAACCGACAGCATGGAAGGAAAGATCATGAATCTTCACTCTGAGGCAATTAGAAAAGCTGTTGAAAGATGTCTCTCTTGCCATTTGTCCCCATAAAAGCAATGCAAACCTCCTAATTGTTATTTAATTTATCTTTTTGGAGGAGCTTTTTGAAACCTTGTTGAAATGTTGGAGTGGAAAGTGCAGAAAAACATTATGACATGTGACAAGAGTGGGGCTAATACCCACTGAATGCCAATGCACTTAGGGTAATGCAAAGAGGCTTGACATTTAAGGAGCAAAGGCACTGTGTAATTGGAACTGTGGCCTTTTGGTTGCTGCTCCTCTTCTATTCAGTCAGCACAAAGCCAACAGGGCATCCCTTTGTGAACAATACTCATGAACAACTGAGAGCCCAGGCAGAGCAAATTGGCCACATCCACTATCTTTCTTTTAATGGAGAGGAAAGAGCAGAAGAGCAAAGAACAAATTACTCTGACAAGCCTTTCCAGGTAAGAAACACCATTTAAACATCTCCTTTATTGTCGAAAAAGAGGTTTGTTGTCCAAAGAGATTTAGAGTAACACTTCATTATTGCTAACGGCTTGCATCTTGGGCTTTTACCCTCCAATCCTGAAACTCAAATGGAATTCAAGCAGAATCAATACCTGACAGTAAAAGCACATTAAATCAAATATTTATATGGTCTTGCTCTGATGGAAATGTTGATTAATTGCCTCTTTCACTGAGAGGAAAATGCAAATGGCAGAAGAAGATTTACAGCTTTACCGGCCAATGCAACATAACACTGTTTACTTTAGGATGATTTCTTTCAATTAATAGTCTCTACAACTTGTTTCCTGGCAGGCCATTATACAGTACATCCAATTCCAAGCAGAGGCAAGTAAAGAATCCAGGATATCAGATCAGCAGTTTCAGATATTAGCGTTTGTTGTTTTAATAAAGGTAATGCTTCACTCATCATTAACATATTTGATTCTGCTTGTTATTCTGCTTTCTTTTGTTGTGGTGACGCTACAAAGATATGTTATTTCTATATGTAGCCGGGTAAACTCGAGGCTATATAAAGTTTATATTAATGCAGCATTAACTTAAGCTCTATTTCTTCTGCTGTTAGTTATTTCTCTGTTTTGAGGCAACACTGTCCTTATAAGAGCACCAAATATCAGCCTAAAGGTGCATTTACCCGGAATGCGACTTGTCAATCACTTACTAAACATAATGAGGTGATTAAAATGTGGTAGGCCTACCTTTATTGACATTGAAATGCTGTATGGGGGTGGGGTTTGAGGGTTTGGGGTGTGGCTCAACACTCGCCCTTCCTTCCGCCTGCAGGGAGGGAAGGTGGACTTAAAGCCATCGAAGGTGTTGAAATATAATCCCTTTGCTTTATTCTGATTCAGTCAGATGACGTGTGACGACCTTGGGTAGATCTGGTTCAGAAAACAAAGTTACAACTGGTGGTGGGGGAAGGGGGTGAGTCAAGCACGTATCCAGCCGCAAAGTTTTTGTCTAGACCGGCGGGCTTACCTCTGCAAGTTCTTTTTGTCGAAACAATTTGGTCGATTGCATTGAGAGACCAACTGATCAATTCCATAATTTTGTTTTTTGGATAGAGATGTAGATAGAGGCTTCTATTAGATTCACAAGATAAAACGAGCAGCAGCAAGGGCAGATGAGGGTGGGAGAGGGAGCAGAGAAAAATGCGACCGCCTTCGTCGAGGAGCAGAATAGAAATATTCTGTGGTTCTCTGGCATTCACTTATTACTTATTATACAGATTTGTTTCAGACTTGACATCCTTTAACACTTTTTTGAAAGGAGTGTGTATTTGTTGCGCTTGTGCTTGATAGATTTTTCATGCTGATTTACATTGTTCCTTCCCCCGTGGGAGACGCTAAAATTGCAGTTACAAATCTTATAGAAAGTGTAACTGTACCCCATCCTGCTCCTCTTTAGGAGGTAAATTCGCTGTCCCATTTTCCAACGTATTTACATGAGTTCTTTGTTTTTTTTCACCGGAACATTGTCTTCACATCCATCCATCTTCTTCTTAGTTGTTTCCGGGTTTGTTCCCGCTGTTTGCACTAATACCAGAGAACTGCCACCCAGGCCATTGCAGCTAGTGACAACGTTGAGTTTAGAGAGGCAGAGGAATGTTTTTATTTATTTATATTTTAATTATTTATTAAATTATAATACGGGATATCTACGGGAGAATGGCAGGAAAGAGGGGGCCAAAACTGGATACCTGACAGATATGGTGGGAATGCATGAGAGCAGCCAGACGAGACTTCAGACATGCAGAACCAGGAAGTAGACAGACCATTGTTATTGTATCCTGTAGAGTTTTAACGGATGAGTTTTCATCTAATCTGCATATAAACTTGCCTCCTCACTGCATATCAGTCCATTTACAGCTTTTTATTACTGTAACCAGGTATGCTACATTCTCTGTCTGTCAGCTCTAATTAACCTGCAAATTTTCATTAATAAATGAATTAAATATACCTGTAATCATCAAAGCATGACAAAAATAATTGATGATAGTTGTATAGTGTCATTAATAACAAGGGGTTCATGAGTGATGGTTTTGTTGTTACTGAGGATTTTTGTAGATTTGAGAAACATGAGTGTATGACCGTAACAGGACGCAGTTTGTTAAGTTGGGAGATTTTTGTTTTTCTTGTCATCAACTTACACGTGGTGTCCGTCAGGCTCAGAGCTGAGGCCCTGATTCTTCATTTTGCATCATTGGCATCTGTAATGATTCTAACATGTAAATCAGAGATGTTTGCAGATGTTACAAATTGGTTTTTGTTCTGGTTAGAATTAATTCTTTTTACCTCTCTATATTATTCTGTTTATGTTTATGTATTGTATTTCAGCAATGTTTTGTGTCTGTCTTGTTTTGTTATGTATTCTATGTATTCTAGTATTCCAAATTCTAAAGGTCTCGGTCTTGTCTCGGACTCGGGATTTTCCGTCAAGACCGTTCGAGACCAGCACTAATTCCTGCTATTTTTAACCTTTTTTATAATGTGATAATAACACGGAGAAGAACGGGATAAAACAATCTTTTATTCATTCTTTAATCCACCCCGTATAATGACCACAACCTTCCTTAATGTGACTGAGTGATGTGTATGACACACTCGTGTGTGTCTGGCTACGGTGTCAGTTTGGACCGCGGAGCGCAAAGGAGATATGAACTAATCAGAGTGGTGTTTTTTTTGTGTCTTTAGACTCCAATTACATTTATGTATATAATATGTTCCCCACAATATAAACAGGTTCACAATATAATTATTTTTTATAGTTTCTGGTTCCACTGTATCCAGAATAATAATAATAATTCTTAACCAGAACTATTGATTAATTTGTCACATGACTGTTCCAGGGTTTGAGTTTGTTTTATTTAGTTTCACATCTACCTGTAGCTCTATGTTGTTTGTAGTTTTATTTCAGAAAGTTTCACTTTTACAGTTACAGTTGGAAATCTTTGTTAATTGAATATCCTAGTTACATTACAGCAACCAAATTAAACTATATCAACTAAGTGAATTAATAAAAATGGCCTGTGTAAAGGCTTTTTCAAACTAAAAAATTATCTTGTGAAATCTGTGACATGTTGACCTGCACAACTCAAAGAATAAGAATCATTATTTCTTGGCAGAAATACTTTTAAACACTTGCTGTACATTCAGCTGACATAAAAATCTTATTTTCAAATATGTAGAATAATTGTGAATTTATCAGTAGCAGTAGTAGTTTTAATATTTTAGTTAATTTTTTGCAGGCACCTTTTTTGTCCGTCAAATGTATTTAAAATAAACTAAAATTAAAGAGAGATGTTATTTAACTGTCGAACCTTGTCATAATTTTATTTATTTTTTTAAATTGAAAAAAAAAATGTTTATGGTCTTGGTCTTGACTCGGTCTCGGCTCCCGAAAGTCTTGGTCTTGTCTTGGTCTCGGTGCATTCTGGTCTCGGGCAAGTCTTGGTCTCGGATAGTGTGGTCTTGAACACAACACTAATGTATTCAAAATAAATAAATTAAACCACATCAATAGAGTATAGGTTTCTTGAAATAAGACAAAACTCTTGAATTTTTAGTTGCAGTGGGGATGTCAGCATCACTTTAAATCCAGCAGAAATTCTTTACAGAAAGTGTAGAATGTGTTCACTCCTTGTAAAGACTAACAGCTTTGGTGTAGAGTTAGCTTTCTGTTGCATTTTCTTTTCACAGCTCAGTGTTTACAGAGACAACAGCAGAAGCCTTGTATCAAATGAATAATTTAAAAGCACATCTTACACAAACCTTTTTTACCCCACAAAGCCTCAGTCCCTGTGAATGCACAGGAGCAGATCAGCTTAGTGAGTCTGTGTAAAGCTAACAGTCATCTCCCCTCAAGTATATGTTTGAGTGCTGTTAGAGTCCATGACCCTGTAATTCCCACTCTCACTCCAGAAGCAGCCCGTCCAATTATACTTTCATACACTGCTCCTGACACCTACTGCTTGGCTCAATTCTTCTCAATTTCCCCTTGTCTGTCAATAGGAATGGAGATCTTTGGCAGATGTCCCATTTGTGACAGTCAAAATGATACATTATATGCAACGAGTGTCATGTTAAATTATTTGTGAGGAAAAAGCTCACGTACACGTCAATAAAATGGGTGCAAACGGAAGCTGCTGGCAGGGAAGAGGAGCTGGGATCATAAGACTGCAGTGATCCCCACTTTGTCTTTTACTATCAAATCAAACTGCTGGTATCCAATAAATGAAAACAACAGGGGTGTTGTGGCCCCCTCCCTAGCACCAATAACATGCACCTTACAATCAGTGCCTCTCTTGGCTGACTTCTTAATCACCTTTACTGACCGGACAGAATAAAAGCCTTTAGTGCAGCGCCAGCATCTTTCTCCACTCTCTGTCCAACTCTGACCTTGCTGAAGCCAATAAACTGCAGTGCTGTCTTATTTAGCAGACGGAAGCTAGATAACACATGTAATGAGTCCATCCATTCTTTCTATGGATAAAGGAACAAAGCAAGGCTAGTATTAATAAAGAGTGGCTGCTCGGGTGAGACATGCCAGAGATTATTCTTGATACAGATATCGAGATGGAGTCAAAGCTTATATCGATTAGACACAGGCCAAGAGTTAGAAACTAGTCCTGTCTGATATTCTCTAACACCTAGCTTCCCAATGTGGTGTACGGGTAGTTATTATTATTATACTATCAGACAAATTTTACTGTAGGGCTACATTGTATGACATTACATCAGTGGTTACCAAGATTTTTCCGTTCGTGACCCCATTTTAATATTACAAATTTTTGGCGTTTTTTTTTTTTCCTTTCTAGAATTAGCTTTTGATAATGTTTGTTGTTGCCAGGGTTAGCGCACAAAGTGACAGGATGCATTTTATTTGAACTAGATTTATATTTAAGAAAGTGAAAGTATAGAATACAGTTATTTAAGATTGTTTTGTGTGTGTGGTTATAATTTGAAAAATAATTAAAACATTTTTTTTTTTTTGCTGCAATGTGATGAAAGATTAAAAAGAAAAATGTTTACCTTTCTTAGCTCTGCCAACAGAATTGGGATCTCTGCTGGATGCACAATCCAAAATTGCTTCACATCAGTACTTACAGTAGCCTATATGAACATAGTGGAACAAATTGGCGTTCATGTGGCATGGAGTGAAGAAGGGGGGATTACTTTGATGCTAACTAGCAAGTTAGCAAATCAGATCAATCTATAGTTATAAAGCAAGTTATTTATTATCTGGGAACAACGCTATGCTGCTCCTGGTTGATCCAAACGGCAGCAATTCATCAGAAGAATCTGGATCAGGTTCGCTGAATTCACCCGACTCAGATTTGTCAGATGAGCCGGGCTTTGAAGAAATGCGGCATTTGCCCGGGTTGTGGAATGTCTTCTGTTATGATCGCGACACTCACTAGTCGAATTTTGTCAACACATGCTCTGCTCGAGCATGAGCTGCTTCAACTTCACTGTTTTCTTCCTCACCGTCTTCGGTTTCACCTTCATTTCTCTAACCGTCCTCTCTCTAATTGTCTTTTCTCTGTTTTTGTTTTTACTTTCTTCTCTCTAACCGTCTGCTCTCGATTCGCCATCTTCTCCCTCGTCAACTTGATTTCTTCTCGGCTATCTATGCCTATCGCGGCTGATCTTCTCATCCAAAGTTGCAGTGCTGCCATCTACAGGGCAGGAGTTGGTCACTACATCACACTTACACACTTACTTATCTTCATGAGGGCCCTCCGCCAGAGTGTTTCCGAGCAACCCCCATTGAAAAACACAATTGACGTGTATTTACGCCAATGGCAGCGAGTGTTAGGATTTGAAATTATGTAATTTACGTCAATGACAGTGAGTTCAAGATGGGAATTTTTTTATTTTTAAACTGACCCAGAATCAGTATATTTAATCTGGTTCCCTTCCAAAATGTAATAGAATCTTCCATGACGTAATGTCTGTCTTTAGTTAAACATTTTGTCAGCACTAACAGTTAACTGGAGAGTCTAACTATGTGTCTGCTGTCGGATGTATGCGTCTCATTTCATGTTTGCTTAGCCTTTTTATTTAGTAAAGATTTGAATCAGGTGAGAGAAGCAGAAATGACTTGATGGAATCAGCTGAAATATCAGACAACAGATAGCACAAAGTAGCATTTCTAGGTTTTGCATTGTGTCAGTTAAGCTGAAAACAGAGATGCAATACAAATTTGACAATAATTGTACAGCCTGCTTTTACTACAGCAACAGTGATGTTTTTGGTCTGATTTATGGATTTCAATTCTTCATATTTTAAAATAATTATTCTTCAATTGTAACAAAAATTGCTGTACACAGTTTTTCAGTGATTAGTCTGATAGTGTAATCTCCACTTCTGTTACTAGAGTGCTCACGTAGCTTGGCTAAAATGAACTTTTAACTCAGAGTTAATATCGTCCTTCATAGTACAGCTTCTCTGACGGTGGATGTTTGGTTTGGTGAAGCCTGCTAACAGAGATGAATCCAGAATATAATTATCTAGCTTCGTAGTGGAGGCCCAAAGTGTTTGTTTGAGATAGTATTGTTGTATTATTGTAATCAGTGTGTGTGTTTTTCCCCCTCCCGATTTCTGATGAATGTCCTCCTGCCTTTTCTCCTCTTTCTTTCCCTTCAGCTTCTGTTGGCGTGATGAGTAATCTGATTACATGTTCGCCTGCTGACTGTCTCGTCTGATTCCCAAAGTCTGTCTGTGTGTCTGTTTTCTCTCTCTTTCTCGTCTCCAGCATGTCAACCCACTGAGCTGGTCCCAGTTGGGTTAATTGTGTTCGAGCAGATGTCTCAGCCTCCCCTGACTGAGTTCTGTCTCTCTCAGAGGAGAGCCAAAGCTGTTTCTGGTCGTGAACCCTCCATTGAAAACCCAGCAGAGCTACCAGATATTCAGCAGTAAAGAATGAACAAGACGTGTGGTTCATGAGGATGTGAAAGTAAATAAAGTGAGCAATTAGCCTTGAATCATCTGAGGTTATAGTGAGTTTTTTTCATTTCATATTGAGCTGCCAGGCATCAAACCCAGTGTGACTCTTATGTCAACTCAATTGACTCGTGTTTTTTCAGAGTAAACAGTCAGAAATACACAACACAGCAGCACTTTGCACATTCTACCCCTAAACATTGCTGCCAAAAAGACTTTGTGTTAAAATAAATAAATATTCATCATTCCAATTTAGACCTAATCTCCCTGGAATATCTGAATAAAATGCACCCACTCTCTTTCTTTGGTCCAATCTGCTCAAAGCTGACACGGGCGAGATTGTGCAGGTGCATCGTCTGCTTCCTGCTCTCTGCATGCTAATCCACCAAGGTCACACAAGTCTGAGGAAAGTGCTATTATAATTAAGAAGTTTTGTCCTTATTAAGGAAAGCACAGCTCTGCTGATCATGTGTTTATTAATATTCATGAGCAGGGAGGCCAGGAAGTGTAACTGACTGCCTAGCAGCTATTTTACCTGATCCTACATGGGTTTTATGCAAATGCTTCTGCAGCTCTGTATACATTATTAAGATCAACATGGAAGGATGGCGGACGTATGAATACCTACTCGCACACGCTGTTAATGCTTAATGGGAATAGTGCTTCAGGACCGTGCTGTCACATTAGTTTCCCCACATGTAACAACCTCTTTACATCCTGTCCCCAGTACAGCCCAGTAATCTTTAAGCCATTTTCCACTTAAGGAGAACATTGCTCATTACGCATTTGCTTCCCGATGACCTTTTTATTTTTCTGACTCACTCCCTCGTTTTCGTTTGCACTGACAAGCAGTGGAAGCTGTTTTTTTTTTTTTGTTCCGTTTATTTTTTTGCAGTCAAAGCAAATAAAATCAAAAGGCCAACTTGTGTAAATCTTGTCCGTACAACCTGAATGAGCTCTTTTCATAACGTTAAACAGGATTCATGCATGGAAAACCATAACAAATACAACATTGGCCCTATACAAAGCCAAGGCGTCATTCATCAAGGTACAATGTCATCCCTCAACATGAGCACATCCTTTCTCGTTGCTAATTCACTGTTACGCCAGATGTGATTGTCTACATTATTAACATTCATGTCAGCTTTTATAGAATAATCACAAATCGAAGCACTTTTTCGAAAAAAAGAGTTTTGTGTCCTTTTTTTTGTTATTACTTCCGCCAAAGAGGTAATGTTTTCAATGGTGTTTGTCTGTTAATGTCAGCAGGATATCTCATAATAGTTCTGAATGGATTTAAATGGAACTGTGTGAGCTGACAATTAGGGGTGTCCCGATCCGATATCAATATCGGTCCCATATTAACCTGAAAACGAATATCGGATATCGGATTCAAATTCCTGGATTTACCGATATTTATTTATTTATTTCAGGTTATTTTTTATTTATTTTATTCAATTGTAGAATACTGTAGATATTATGTTGAAGGTTAAAATGTGTGGTTTGATTGGTTAATAATAAAAGGGTCAGTTTTTCTCATACCTACTGTTGGTGACTATTGTTCTCTGTTTGAGTGACATCACTTGATCGAGACTTTTCTAACATTCCACACTACAAAATACTGTAAGTAATTATTGTTTTATTAAATTAAAAAAAAGAATTAAAATGTATGATTTATGCTGATATCAGATCAATAATGGTATCGGCCGATACGCAAGGCTGCAATATTGTTATCATATCGGAAATGAAAAAGTTGTATCGGGAAATCCCTACTGACCATATCTAAAAGAAGAACTAGTTTGATTTTGGAGATGATCCAGAAGGTACTGTAGATACAGTATCCAGAAGATGTTTTTGAACAAGGACATTTAAAAAAAAAAGAATTGAATGGCTTTAAATGAAATTTGGTGAGCTGATCTAAACTTGACAGAGGTTGGCACTCTGAGTACATTTGTTTTGTTTGTGATTGTTGTTGTCTCAATTTGTGTGTTTTTGTGGTTTTTTAAATTTCTCTCATTTTAGGTTTTTTTTTTGTTGTTTTGTATATTTTTGTAGTCATTTTGGGTATCTTTGTTGTCTGTTGTATTTTCTGTAATTGTAATGCTAATTGTGAATCTATTTGTCTGTCCATCGGTCCGTCTGTTAATGTGGATGTTTGTTAGCAGGATATCTGCTAGGAGAAGTTTTGAGTGAGTATTTCAACACCTTGAATGAAATTGTGTGAGCTGATAGACAATGTCAAAAGGAAGAGTTTGATTTTACAGATGATCCCGCAGGTATTGTGGATTCAGTATTCAGAATGGATGTTTGGCTGGTTTTACAGCACCACCAACTGGTGACTTTGCACCTCTAAACTTAGCTGAGGTTTGCACTGAGTGTTTTGTATGTCTTTAAAGTCATTTTGTGCATTTTCCTTTGGGGGCCGCATAAAACTAGAGCGAGGGCCCCAAGTTGCTCACGTCTGATTTAGAGACATCACAGCAGTGTACTACATTTCTATTGCCAACATTCCAAAGTGCAGCAGTCACTGTGCTCCAGGTAATGGATCAGTGAGTTGAGTGTGCTGCACTCGTTCATGCATTTCACTTTGGATTCTAAAGCCCTCCTGATGCTTTGTCTGTAATTCCTGCCTCGTTAGAATAGGAGCAGGAATGTGGCTCTAACAACATGCTCCCTGCCACACACAGCTTTTACATTCTGTCGGCTGCCGATGGGGAGCTCTTTTGTTGTATTCCTTTGTGCATGAAAGGGTAGCGTTTGGCCTTTCCCCTTTTTATACAAGCCTCACTTTTAAAAGCAAAACTTTGTTTACTCAGGCGGTTGATCCGTTATTAGCACATTGTTGTCTGCATCACGCTGGGGATCCCTTTATACTTCTTTTTTTCAGTATTCAGCAGTTTGTTGTGTTGATGCTCAGAGCATAAAAACTTCCAGTATTGACTTCTAAATATTCTTCATATACTTGAATTTTACATAGAATGGATGATAATAAACCCTCTTGGGGTCATTGCTTACATTCCTTTCCATTACAGCTCTATGTGATGCTGAACCTTGGTGACTGATAAAAAAATTATGACAGTGTTTTAGGGCCACATTGAGAAAGAAGAAACTTCTCATATTATGAGAGTACAGTTCTACTGTCACAAGAAAAAAGTCTTAATACTACAGTTAAAAAGTCGCAAATTTACAGGAAACAAATCTTAATAGCCGATTACAAGAATAAAGTGATATTATGAGAATAGGGTCATATTACAAGAATAAAGTCTTAATCCATCGAGAATGAAGTCATAATTTTATTAGAAAGTTTTTCAAATTCTGACCCATCTGCACCACATTATCATCAATATTACAACTTCATAAATAAATATATACTGTATATGCAACAAAATGTATCTATTCCAGAGGAGGAACCACACAGACGTGGAGGCTGTTTTGAGTTGATTCGTCTGTTTTATTTATTGAAAAGTTAATTTCTGGAGTTAATGTTAACTAGAAATGTTTGTGATCATTTTTATTCACTACATTTTTTAAGTGCATTTGATTAATTTCATTTCATCTTTATTTCAGACCCATTTGGTTCATATAAATAACTAGGCTTTGCCAATTCAAAAAAACTACATCTTTTAATGAAAACTATACAAAAAAATATATATATTTTTGTCAATTAATAGAAAAAAACTACATTTTTGTTGCATAGGACGAAATCCAAGCGGAACTCATGTGATCATGTGGTCTTACGCATCGATCACATCAAATCTGCCTGTGTTTATACAAACATTACCATCCCATATCAGGTTGATCAATGCTAATTAAATCTTTTAAAAAATTAATAAACTCTTATGCATTATAACTTAAGGCAGGCATACACTGTCAAATTTTTAGCCTATCTTTCACTCGTGTCTACGTTGCTGTAGAACTGATGAAGTACTGCCCATAGACATATATAAAAAGGCTAGATGTTTCGTCCGTGCTACCAGCCAAAGGAGTCGCACATCCGCACTGGCAGCCATCTTGTCTCGGTCAGCTCGCTCACCCATAACATTGTGTAGTAATGGTGCATGGACTTTTTAAATAACAATAACTTGCACAATTTTCTACAAGATTTTCAAAAGGTTTAGTTTGTTATAAAGATCAGAGGTGTCGTTAACGCTGCACTTATGGATAATTATATAACACTTCTGGGTAATAGTTTTGGATGACCTACTTATTTCCCTATTGGACTTCAGATAGGTGCAATGAATACACACACACACACACACACACACACACACACACACACACACACACACACACACACACACACACACACGCACGGAAAGTCAAATCACTATATGAATTACTAAAACTCAGCGTACAGAATGGCAACAGGAGATATATGTATCCTTTTATTATAGGAATATTACTAATATGTTTAAACAAGTAATAATTCAAAATATTGTATTATATTAGTAATATTTTGTAAATGTGACATTTCTTTTCAATAAAAAATAGGTACAAGATTTCTTTTTTCAAATATACATTAAGAAATGTTGCAAGTGTAAATCCCTCTCGAGAGAACTAGTGTGTGAGGTATACACATGGAGGATATTTATTACATGATAAGGATACTTTACATGATACTTTAAGAATAACCACATTAAAATACTTATGAACAGGTGTCCAAGAGAAGTATTCAGTGATTGATTACACAAACATATTCTAAAAAGCCTTGTCAACAACAATCTTGCAGTTCTCTTGTGTCAGCCCCTCTGTTTCTTTGTAACAGGACGTGTATTGTACATACTTCCACTAAGTAACTAACGGTTATTCTAAATATAGTCATAGTATTGTAATATGTTACAGATGATCTCACAAGCTCTGGTTTCAACACAATGGTGATTAGAGCTGCACTGAAGTCTGGCGTCTTCACCTTCAATCAATCTTCACCCAGCAGCTATTTCCTGTAGGAATCATGAGATGTTTTTAACAAACTTTTTTAACAAGTTAAATCTGCTAGTTTCTGCCTTACACAACGATGCTGTGATTAAGTTGATTTGTGAAGAGAAAAGCTGCAATTTTAACATTTGCAAACATCCAGAATTGTAGCCACGTTTATAAACGTTTGTAAGAAAGCAAACCATATGGAAATCAGTTAAGATTTTAGTGAGATAATAGTATTTACGTTCGGCAGATCACTCACCTTACCTCAGGTTCCACAGACAGCTGCCTAGTTAAGATGGCCGCCGGTGATGCCGTTGCAGAATCTGCCGTAAGACATCTAGCCTTTATATATACTAGTACAGTACCCGTTGGAAGTATGTATTCATGTGGGAGCTTAAGTAGAGTTGTCAGTTATGACCAAATGAGTGTGTTTGAAGGTTGGATGTGTTATAAAGGGGTATATTAGTGGGTGCAAAGTGTGCGATTTCCCTGGTTTAATGTGCATGATAAATTGATAAAGTTTGCACCAATGCTACAGTTTAGGTAGAATCTGATAAAAGACACACACATTTGTACAAATAAAACTACTTATTTAGCATTTAACATTTCTTAGTGCAGGGGTGCTTATCAACCAAGGTTAGTAAATAATATACAAACAGAGCAGACTGAGAATAACTTAATTGTAGGGATGTAACGATTAATCGTAAGGCAGTTAAAAATCGAATCATAGGTATCACGATTGACATCGATACTTTGAAAATTGAATCACAGTACTTTTTTTAAACAGCAGAGGGTGCTAGATATTTATCCCTTCTCTTGTCCAGCAGTGTACGCGGCGGGCGGAATCTGCTCCTGCTTTTTTTCTGGCCGCATTCTAAACATGTTAATAAATTATTCCTTACTCCTTTAGCGCCGAAAGAATATTTGTTGTAATATGTGAATATCTGTAAAAGTCATGTTTTTCTATTAGCTCTGTCTGCTAGCATAGCATCTCTTCTTCACTGCAAGAATTTCTGCATCCCAACCAACCACTGGGTTACCAGCGCCCTCTGCTGGTCCAAAGAAATATCTGACGTAAATCAGTGAAATGACTGGTGTTTTTTTTTTTTTTTTAAGTCCAATTGTTAAGACACAAAATACATTTTCATTTGCACTTTTAAAAAGAATAAGAACTATTATGCAGTTTTGCATTGTTTACTATAGAACCAGAATTTAAATTAATAGGCTTCTTCTTCATTTGTATTATTCCTTTATTTATTTTATTCAAGATTTATTTTTAGTTAAATTGCATTGTTTTGAATAGTTTATCAAGGGATTCTTTTGACAATGAAAAATAAAACGAAAATAATACAGTATTTTCTAGTTTTTTTCCTAAAAAAATAAAGGTATATTTTTCAGACATCATTTGCCTACAGTCCCATTTCATAAAATAAATTGTGAGAATCGTATCGGGAGTTGAGTGAATCGTTACATCCCTACTTAATCGTGTCTCACGCCCAATGCGTGAGACTTGAGGGCTTTTCTAGTATATCAGTGTGAGCGCGGCTACTCAGAAGGCCCTCGCACCTCTCCAGTCTAGCCCTTCATCCTGTGTAACGCGCGTTGATTCCGCGGTGATTTCAAAATAAAATGAAAATAACAAAACTTGTGAAAGAGCCTTAAACTATCTTCCTCTCTCTCACTCGTGTGTCTATTTGGGTGGTGCGTGCTCACGTACTCAAGCTCTTCATCGATTGGCTCTGGCCGCACATGTGACTCTAGTGGCTCTGCTTTGCTCGCGGTTTATGAAATTATTCATTAACTGTAGTACAAACAAATACAACGTTGCATAGCTTTGAACCAAGCTGCAGCTATGTAGCAAGTATGAGCTCTGTCTGTCCCTGAACAGACACACAGACACTGACAGACAGAGATTTCTTGCTTTTATAGAGAGATGTCTATGGTACTGCCCACGTCTGTTCAGACAGTTCCTGGTCCATCACATCGACGCCTTGTCTTTTTTAAATCTCTTTTTGCTGAGATTTGCAAGTGTCGAGTTTTTCTTCTTCTGTTTTAATGGCGACACTTCAGAGTTCATCTTCTACTTCTAATTTGTATGTTGCATTTCTGTAAACAGGACCCAGACGTGTTGTGTCTGTCCGTACAGTGTGAGCTGCAATTGAGTCACAGTTTGAGCTGGAGCTGACTACATCTGAAAAAGTCGCACAGTGAATGGCCGCCTTTAGTCAACTATATCTGTTACAGATTCTCTCACCTAAGATCTTGAAGCCATTTGAGTAAAATTACAATATAGATGAAATAGTCCTATGACTCCATTTTGACTAATAGTAAGTCCTGTTTTAGTCAAAAAACTGCGACTAAAACTAAATCAAAATTAACACTGATTTCTGGAAAAGAGCTTTTTTTCTTCTATGAATACAAATAATAAAATACATATTAAAATTTAAATACTTTCTTGTAATAATAAATATCAATAGTGGTGTAGTAAAGCCTTTTCCCTGTGCATCAGTGGTGGCAAAGTTACGGCTCATTAGAGGGAACTCTGCAGCTCTGCCAGAGCACTCGACTTTATCCAAGATTTAACAGGAAAAATACCTGAGATGTGTGTGACTGTGTGGTCCCAAAACATTATTTGTGAAACCTATAATTACCGCCGACTGGCGAATCACTCATGTTTTGCAGCTTGTAAACTTGTATTTATTTATTTATTGATTTTTGTTTGTTTCGATCAGGGACAAGAAAGGAACAAAAAAAGCTGTTTTTATAAAAGGAAACCCCAACCCAGAAAACAGTCAAAGATATTATATTTATATTTGTGATCCATGTACACTATAATTGCAATAATATGTTTGCTCGAAAAAAGGCTTATTGAAACCCACTCCAATTTCCAAATTATACAATTTTATCATTTTGCTTTTGTCTATTTGGAGTTCTAGAAAAATACAAACAAATACTAAACAGAATAGGAAAACTAGATATTCAAAAAGACAATGCAAAATATCAATAAATGGTAATAAATTCACAGATAAAAACAAGGCTCTCCATAGATGTAACAAGACTATTGGTTGCATTAAGCCCCATACTGTGATTTTAAAATATACCTCAGATTAAGCTCTACATTTATTTTAAATCACAGAATAACATGATCGCTCGACAAGCCGTGACACGTAGGTAACAGGATTGAATGGAGTTCTATGCAGAATAGGACATATTGGTTCATTTGTCAAAAGTTTTAGACATTCAGTCAGTGGTTTTCTGCTGAAAAATAGTGTGTAAACGTCTGATGTTGAGAAAAAGAATAACTGGTCCTTTTGCTTTTCACTGTCACTTTGCTTTTTCCATTTTGGAACATGAATTCCACAATCATGAAAAATCAGATTAAGGAATCTGCTTATGATTTAGATCAGTGGTTCTCTTCTACTTTTTTTTGGCTCCAGTACTAACTCAGAAGTCTGTTTTATATATATATATATGTGTAAGAAAATGCATTTTAAAAATATTTAGATTGATTATTTTGGAATGAAAGGTGGTTGTTAAGCACCGTTTTGCACTAAAACAATTATTCATGCTGCATCAGGCCTTTTTATCACCCCCCTTTAAAACAGTGCAAATGGTTTGACCTACATGTGCTTGGATGTATGGAGCGGGAGATAGACAGATATACAGCAGCAGCACGTTTATCCTCAAGAAAGGAAAAGCAAGCCAAAAATTAAAAAAAAAAAAAAAAAAAGAAAGGAGAGGGAGAAAAAATGAAATCCGGGAAATCTGCTGCTTACTCAATTTTTCAGAGGTGAGCTTTAAAACAGATCTTTTTTTAGGCAATATATTATTTTGTTTGAGATAAACTATGTGCATTTAAATGCTGGAATTATTAAAAATAAAACATACTTTAAAGACTACATTTTGCTGCCACCAAGTCTTAAGTAGGTGGCCAGAGTGTCCCCATGATTCTAATTATTCTATATTTACCTTTTATTAACCATTGTACGCGTTTGCTTTGTGAGTTTGTTAGTTACACCCCCCTCCCTCCCCAAAAAATAAAATAAAAAATTACCAGCCGCCCATAAATTTTATCAAAAATGTTCAAAAATATTCAATAAATAACTAAAATATTGTAGATATGGAGTCATTAGGTTATTGCAGTTTTCTGTTTTTCAACCTTGGGGTCAGGATCCCATGTGTTGTCACCTGGAATTAAAATGGGGTCGCCTATAATGTCTAGTTATTGTAAAAAAAAAAAAAAAAGGTCTGCAAGGATTAAAATTGTATTTTTAATTAATTTTTTCATTGTTTTTCAAATACACATCACACAATAAATATCAAATAACTGTATCCTATACTAAAACATTCTCAAATATAAATGGAGTTCAAATAAAATGCAGTATATAAGTATCTAAGGTGGTGCACTTGTCACTTTGTTACTAATCCTGGCTACTCTCTATTTGTAACACACTTTAATAAACATGATCAAAAACTAATTGTAGAAAAATTCTCTCTGGGGTCGCTGGACATTTGTGGTAATAAAATGGGTTCACGACCCAAAAAAGGTTGGGAACTTCTGGGTTAATGTGAAAAAAAGAAAGCTAGAAAATACTAGTATAGTTTCCGGGCGAAAAAAAAAAAAGTGTACATAACTTACAATAGGGGCCCAACAAGATGGTTTGTACCCAGGGCCCAAAATGTGGTTGTGGTAATAGTAAGTATTTTTCTCTCGTAGTGTGTGTATTTTTGGTGACATTTTGTGTGTGTTGTTTGTTCAGTATACTCTATTTTTCTCCTTTTTTGTGAGTTTTTGTTGTCATTTTGTGAGTTACTAGTAATATTTAGTATGATCATTGTTTTTAAGTATAAATAAACATGATAAAACCCCATGTTTTTTATGTTTTCATTTGTTAATTTTCCTCTCTCTTTCAAGTACCCCCTGTAGTGCCATTACATGCCCCCATTTGAGAAACACTGATTTAAAACACCATCCACCATGGAGAAAAATCTGTTTTCTCATCCCATATGGTAGCACACAGAGCCCTGCGTGTCCTCAAAGTAGTCCTACGCCTCATTGTTGGGGCTAATACACTCATTTGAACACACAGGCGCTAAAGGCAATCGCAAAGTATGTTGTGTGTGAGAACTCACACACATTAAAGAAGACATCTGTGAAAGAGCTGTTCCCAGGGACATTGTGTGCTCCTTTATTGCCTGTTTTTAAAATCAGTTTTCTAACAAGTGATTGGTGAAGTGTAGGGTGCAGATTGGAGCGACAGCTTGCAAAGCCTCTTGGGTCCTGGAGCTCACACCTGGAAGGTGTTTGGGCTTTCACCTGCTGTTCGAAATGAGAACATTTCACATCTATCCGCTCAGCGTGAAATCTCATATTTCCACAACAGTCTCTGAGGGACAGATCCCTAATCAGGCTGGTTTGATGTGAGACACCTGAGGCTAGAAGACAACCAGGTGAGCTGAGGTAAAACACTGTCATACATAGACAGTGAATGTGGATCACAACTGACTTTTTAATCAGATTAAGTTACTATTATTGTCCCCAATAATTGTAGTCGTCTTATGTTTTTGGAGTAAATAGTTGTTTTTTAGTGCAATTTTTTTATAGTTATTTGCTGCAAAACTTTTGAGTGATTATGCATATTTTTGCTGTTTTGTACATTTCTATTTTTCTGTCATTTTTTGTATTTTTGGTGTGGTATTCTCTGGCGAGCTGCATGTGGCCCCGGGGCCGCTAATTGCCCTTGTGAAAATTCTAGTGAAATTGTTGGATTCTAAAATCTATCCATTTTATCATTAGCTGCAGTGATTAATTTGTAAATCATCAGGTTCCGGAACAAACGCTGGGTGTTGTTCCGGCAGTAAGAGAGAGAAAAAAATGTCACGGAATGAATTTCTTAAAGCGCCTTTTGCTAACTAAATAGCAATAATATCACGTGACTACAACCAACCAATGAACCTAAATGTTTAATAAAAGAATAATCAATCAGGTTTAAAGGTGCAGTCCGCAACTCTCAGATCCCTCTCTCCCCCTCGCTGCTCTCTTGCCCTGCTTCCAAACTTTCTAAAGTCACTCCTTCAGAGGAGCTAACAAGCTAATGTTAGCCTGACAGCAACATCACAGTAATATAACATGCTCTGTTAAAAGCATATTACTGCAGCGCTTCTCTCTCTCTATGTGCACACACCTCAGCAGCAGCAGCAAGAACACAGTGTCACTTACAGTATAGCAGCCCAAACGGAGGCTGCTGCATGCACATGAACACATGCACTACAGTGTTCTAGTGTAAAAATTACAAATCAAACATAATGTAAATCAAGCAGCAGTAATTACCTGTCAAGCAGAAAAGTCACCAATTCCATCTTCTACTCCTCCAGGCGGTACACGGTAAAAAAGACGTGGCTAAGGGGGCGGGGCCTGTGAGCAACAGCTGTCAGACGGCCCATCAAACACAATCCTGGCTCTGATTGGTTCTTTTGGCTCGGTCGCGACGCATTCTGGCAATCAGCCAGAGGCTGCAGTAGCAGCAGGGGGCGGGGCTCAATGAGCCTGTTTTTTTCACACAAACTACTACTTTGATGTAAAGCTGTCCTTACATAGTGACAGCTTTAACAAATAACACAAAAGGTCAGCTTTTTTTTTGTCATTTTCTACTGTTTTGTGTGTACAATGAAATTTCCAGTGATTTCAACTCAATAAAAGACACAGCTGTCCCAATATAATACTTCAAAATTTAGTCAAAACACCTGAAAGCAAATGAGGTGATGGGGGGAAAAAAAAAAAAAACAGAATAGGTGCTGGATCCAATCAAATAAGAGCCGGTCAAAATCAGGGAAGTGCCGAATCCTGCTCTGGTTTATCGTGTGAGAACTATACTCAACAAATGCGATTCAATAACTTAAACCAATTAAAGTCTGTGTGTACGCTAGGGGTGTGCCAAAATATCGATGCGATATATCGGAATATTTCATCTTGCGGTACGTTATCAATACACGTGCCGAATATCAATATTTTATTTATGTTTTAATCCTTTTTACAGAAGTGAAGCACTACGCATGAGTTAAATGTTCTCAGGTTTACAAAGAACAAAAGAAACAAATTAACATTAGTATTAACACTGAAATGTATTTTCAGTCTGCAGTGCAAGTTCAACTTTACACATGGCGGTAAGTATAAGTTAAAATGTGTGCCCAGGTTTTCATAGACCACCCAGTTGTTTATATTATAATGCACTGACTGAAATGTTTATTTTTCATATGCAGTGAAATTTTCCAGTTTTCATCGATCAAGTTCATTCAGCACTGATGTGTCCATGTTTACAGAGAAGTTGATAATACTAGCACTGAAATTACTATTCTTTGCATTAATTTAGTTTTTAATGATTTAAAGTAAATTTGCACAAACATTAACAGTATTTTGGTGAAGCATTATTTTGTATCAGTCTTCCCTTAAAGACTTAAACATAACACAAGGACATGTGACTAGTTGTGGTCAGTGTGTGTTAAGCAGAGCCACTGTGCAGTATACACTGTCGTTCATGTGAAATTGATTTGACAAATTTTGATAATGTTTTGTAATTCCTGTGCAATAAATTCTGAATTTCTTCAGTGACACAGATATCTTAACGTATATCGTGGATGAAATTTTCCCGTGATATATTGATTGTCCGTGAATCATTGTCTCGTGATAATATTGTTATCGCAAAATATTGCAATATATTGTATTGTGAGAAAGCTGGCGATACCCAGCCCCAGTGTACGCACTCTCTGGCTCTCTAGCATTTGAAAGAAAGTGCTTTCCTACATCCTACCACATCCCTGTGCTGTGTCCTGGCTTCAAAGGGCAGAGTTTATTATTAACCTGAGGTATCAAAAAGATACGCTGTTGTGTAATTTGTTATGTGCCCTCACTGTGAGAAGCTTGCACAGCCCTTTATAGCTTTTATGTATTCTCCAGGTTGGTACAGAAGTGAATTCCCAGCTCACCTCTCTGTTCAGATAACACAAGCCGATCCTTTGGGTTTTTAAACACCTCTTGGAGTCTAAACTGTAACTCTGACAGTTTGTCAGCACCTCATTTCTACTCCGTGTTTGCCTTTCCTCCCATTTCATATAACAGGACTGTTTTTGCAACCAAATAATTACTTTATAAACGATTTACGCAGCTAATTTTTCTCTACAATCTCAAAAATGAATTTAGGGGTATGACTCATTTAATTATATGAGCTGTTATTTCATGAGCTCAACTCGTCCATTCTCTCCAAATATCAGTGAGAGCATATAGCATTTTAATAGACCCTCATAAAATCCTTGTTTAAGTGAATGTATCATTAAATTGCAGTGGAATGGTTTACGGTCTAATTTTCTCCACGTTGTGCTGAAGGAACACACAGTGCCTTTTTGTGTCGTGCACGTGAGCGTGCACGCAGGTTTATTGACACTTAACCAGGAAAAAGTAATTGGAGCTCTGAAGAGACGTCAATGAGAGGAGATGGAGAAACAGATGGGAAAGGTGTGGAAGAGAGAGAGAGAGAGAGAGAAGGAAGTAGAAGGTCTAATCTAGGAAATGTCAGCCCAGTGTCGGATGAAATCCAGCGTTTCTTTGATGAGGGGAAGCCTTGAGGTGCAGAGCTAATAGAAAGGATTGAGGAAAAGGAATCTTTCCAATCTGCAGGTCAATCCAGCTCAAGGTTTTCCATCTCTAAAAAGATTTAGGGATGATTAGAGAAGGATGCTTGGCACAACCTTCCTAACATAAACTGAGAAAAGACTCAGTTCTGTCCATGTGCCTGTGAAGAGGATCCTTAACATTGGTGATGCTGAAACTTGTCATCTATTTGAGGAGTGTCACTCTGGATAAAAAGTGAGGCTTTGTCTAAAAGAAGCTAATGCTGTTATCTCAGGGAGTGTACATGTTGCTAATCTGATTGCGGTCGTTTCATTGCCTCCCAAGAAGATTGATGTTGAATAATAGAAGGTTGTAGTGCAGTGAGAAAGTCCAAAGCCATGGGGATTTGTTCACATCTATGATACATCAAAGTGGGTCTTTTATCCTCGTATAATGCTGGACTGCAGAGCTGAAAAGCGCAAATCTCTAAAAAGCCTAAAAATCTGTTTCACTGTCCAGCCACAAAGATAAGCTATCAACACGGAAACTCACATGTACAGATGAAAGGAATGAAGAAAAGAGCCTGATGTGGGAGTCGATCGTGGTTATACGTCTTAACAGCAACGTACCAGGCATGTGTCAGTGTCAATGAGAATCTAAACGTAGGCTTCGTCAGGCTTGGGCACCTTGGAATATCGTTAGCATTTTCCTGGAGCATGACGCAAAACTCACTTATGAGATAGAAGGCTTTGAAGTGTGGATACAAAGCACACACTCTATAACAGACATAGGCCACATGAGGACATAGGCCTAATTTTGTGTGGGCCCAAAAATGAATGCACAAATTGACTCCAAAAACAGTCAAAATGAGAGAAAGATCCACAAACCAAGAGCACTCAGAGAGCACAACCCGACCTGGCCAGTCAGGGTCAGGTTAGAGCTTAATCCTGATCATTATGCCATGGGTTTGTGTTGGGTTGGGTTGGGACGCTGCGCGGTATATTAACGGTCAGGTGATGTGTTTTGATTAGCGAGAGAAAGACGTGCAAATGGATGCTGACTAGTTGTGGAGCAGTGTGCTGTGACATATGTAGAGAGCAGGTTGCTGAGCTGTGTTACCACATGCTTTACAGCCAAAGTAAACCGGTACATATTGTGTAGCATCACATGAAGCTGCTTGTCATGTTTAGAGTTGTATGCAGAACCAGTGACTAGTAAACTGAGGTTAGTTAGTAAAGAAACTCGCCTCGGATTATTCTCCATGCGCGTACATGGATGTGAATAGTGTCCAAATGAAACGGTTCAGGCTTAAAGAGATTCATTCAGGTCGGGCAGGTTCGGGCCGTGTTCTTAACTCATTCACTGCCAGCCATTTTCAGAGCAGCCAACCCCACATTGCCAGACGCTTTAGATGATTTTCACTGATCTTTCAAGACCCACATAATATTTTGTACTTTGACAAACTGAAATTTGAAACCAGATTCTGAAAGATTAGACTACATTCATCAGAATTTTTTTTGTTTCTAGCTTGTTTCGTTCTTCCGTAATCAGCAGATGAATAGAGGGAAGTTTCACACAAATGGCCAGTTTATGACAAAAAGCTGAGAAAAAAGCCTTTTTCTGAAAAAACCTGTCAGTGACTTTGAAGCAAACTTTTTTTTTTTTGCTTTAGTGACACCTCAACATTGGTTTCCTTGTATAAAACTACAAAAACAACACTGAGATTGGGCTTTTGATGGTAAAATTATTATTTTGCTATCTGGGTCAGAACTGAATGGTTTGCTTACTGTATTTTGGTCGTCCTCCAAGTCTTTCTCCCGTCATTCAACCCACACGCAACTTCCTCCTCCTCCCGGACAGTCCGAGTCTCACCGTTTGCCTTGTTTTTTTGATCATTTTCTCTCACCATTGTGACACTTAATAGTCCACTTAGTTCCACACATGCTCTGGTCAAGTGTGCGCGGCTGGGAACTTCAGCATCATCTCTTGAAGCGCCATTTTCTGTCTTGTAAATTCTCTTCCTCTCCCTCTGAGCTCTGCCCACGGGTGATCTCTTATCCAAAGGTGCACTGCTGCCACCTACATGGCACCAGTTGGTCACTACATCATTGTACAAGCTCGATATTCATGGGAGAGCTTCGTCACATTGTCTCCTAGCAACCCCAGCCGAAAAACACAATTGACGTCTTTAGACGTCTTTGGCAGTCAACGTTACTAAACCAAATGACGTCTTTAGATTTCAATGGCAGTGACTGAGTTAAGGGCTTGGGCCTGGTCGGGTTTCCTTTTTTTTTGGCCCAATTAAAGCTCTAGCGCAAACTTCCGCCAAGTGCCAAATCTCCTCTTTGTCAGATATTGTCAGCTATCTGGGTCAATGATCCTGATCATGGTACCATGGAAGAATTTTTTATCCCCATTTCTAGCCATACAGTAGGTCCAAATGTATGAGCACCCCCATTAAAAAATCAAAAACAAAAACGTGATAAAATACGCAATCCAGATCTGATCCTGATGAAACTCACTGGGGTAATTGAGGAACCAACCCAGTATAACTTAGACAAATTTCATAAAGATCAGTCATTACAAAGCAAGATATGAATTTATATATATATATATCATAGGCCATTACTGGTATGACTGATGTGAGTGACTGGTGTGAATGAATAATGGTTTCTGTAACACGTATTGAGCCTCCTTGAAAAAAGGGCTCAATGAATCCAAGTCATTACTGTATTATTATTATTAGTAATCCTGCTAACAGACAAACAAACAAACAAATAAATAAACAGCAGTGAAAATAGCATCTCCTTGGTGGAGGTAGAAAAGGTAATCTGAGCAAAAATGTTCAGATTAGTCATTTTAAAAGCGTACTTGAATGTTGATAATGTGGCACTTAAATTAGACAATTACATTTTGTGGCCCCGCTTTAATAAAAGTCGACCATCTCTGCTCTATAAAAAACAAATGATAAGGTTTAATTAAATAATCTAGTCCATCGGGAACACTTGATCAGCTATTATATTAGCCACTTGAGATAATTGCAGCAATCTGTGTAAACTGTGTGCATACCATTTTGCTTCGTTTTTTTACTTCATTTTTCTTTTTTTTTTTTTTACGATTATAACCCCTAGAGCTCCTTACCAACTTTCAAGACAACTTGTTCCATTGCCATGTGCAAAGCTTAGTGACTGCCTGGGAGGGATGTAGGCTTCAAAGACCACCACAAGCTAAAATGAGAGCAGGCCCCTCATCCCTGAGGATGTATCTTACACTTAGTGTCTTTTCATCGACATCAATCTCTTTAGTTATGATGATGCTCAACAACCTGCAATCAGAACACTCTGAAACACAGAGACGAGCTCTGAACGCAGTCGCTCTCCACGTGAACGTTTTTATATTCAGTGAGCATGAGCAAGCAGCACATCAAAAGTGCTCATTCACATCATTCATTTGCACAAGCTGCCCTCAGGCAATGCAGTGTTGTCTGTTTATGCTTCACCTGTGTGTGTGTGTGTGTGTGTGTGTGGCTCCTATATTGGTTTAATGTTCTTGAATAGCCGACATTTCTCTCTCATTACAACCCCCAAGTCGTCCCCAGGGTCACTCTAACCCAGTTATCACATGCTACACCTGGGCAAAGTCTCTGAACAATAGACCACGAAGAGAAGAACCATTAAAGCTGCTATAAATGGCTCATTATTACCAGCTGGACTTCTTTTTAGCTGTAAAATGTTTATCTCCTGTGGCATCATCACTTTACTCTGCCAACAAACTGATTAGGTTTCTGCTCTAAGGGCAGATGCCTGTCGATCATTCTAAATCTGATTGATTGGAAATGACAGATGGGTCCCACATGAATCCTAAATGTTATGGAGACACTGGACAATTCACTGTGGTGAAATAAAAAACTGCTTGCACAGATTTCTGTCACTCTATCCTCTTGTATTCTCCAACTGATGGTGGCAATGGGTTTCAGTTTGAGGTTAATCAATTTATTGTATTTTCTATTTGATTTCTTGGTAGGTAGATCATTTTAGCGCTGATTTGATTAAATGCACTTCAGTGGGAAGGGTCATCATCGGCCATTGTCCTCATCATACTTATAGTATATAGCAGACAGTAGGGGTGTAAAGATACACAAAAATCACGGTTCGATACGTACCTCGATTTCGAGGACATGGTTCGGTTCATTTTTGGTACAGTATGGAACAAAATGCAAAACATAAATTTGTTTGTTGTTTATTTGAAACTTTAGTAAACCAACATTGTATTTAAAATTATACAGAAAATGAAAATAAAGTTTAAAAAAAAAACACAATACTTGCAAAGTGCTTCATATTGTTGCCAGAAAAATGTGTCACATGTCCACACATGTGCTGGCAGTTACAAATGTAAAACATAAATTTGCTTGTTCACTCAAAACTTTAGTAAACCTACAATGTATTTAAGATTATACAGAATATGAAAACAAAGTAAAAAAAATAAATAAATACTATACTGTTGTA
Source organism: Gouania willdenowi (assembly GCF_900634775.1). Classification (NCBI taxonomy): domain Eukaryota; kingdom Metazoa; phylum Chordata; class Actinopteri; order Blenniiformes; family Gobiesocidae; genus Gouania; species Gouania willdenowi. The sequence continues at coordinate 29,157,948 of NC_041057.1, read as the reverse complement.
AAGTGCTGCCTGGTAATAATAATGTTCTCAAACAAAAAATACATAAAATATTATAAAAAAATAAGCTCCTCACAGCTTGTTAACAGCTTTTATCCGTTGCTATAAAGACTCTGATGGCAGTTGTTACAGCTTTGGCCAGATCTGAATTACTAGGCAGAGGTTGCTTGAATGCCGAAGTCAGCTGTGTTTGCACTAAGGATGTTTTCTTTCTTATCACAGTGATATTTGCTCTCGGGTGGTACCGTTTCAAGTGAGTTAGCATGTTCGTCGTGTTCCCGGAAACATACCCGACCTCAGCTGAACAATGTCGTTTTATCCACTAGTCTTTCTCTGTTGCAGTATTTCACCCGGAAGCCAAAGTGTTCCCAAGCAGGAGACTTTAGCGACAGGGGGAGGGTCCTCCAGCTCTGGTTTCTTGCTAGCGTTAGCCATGACTTGCACGGGCTACACATGTAGCTGCAGGCGGAAGTAAACACGCAACTTCCGTTCCGGAAACTCACCCGTGCACAACCCTGTACCCGAACCGAACATCCTGTACCAAAACGGTTCAATACAAATACATGTATTGTTACACCCTTAGTATGTAGTGTTTTTCTCTCTATTTTTCTGTCATTTTGTTCATTTTTGTTTGTCATTTCCTGTAGTTTTCTGTCTTTTTGTTTGCTTTTGGAGTCATTTTGTGTGTTTTTCTTTTGTAATATTGTGTATTGTTATTTGTGTGTTTTTATGTCATTTTGAGTATTTTTATCATCACCATTTTACGTGGATCTCTGTCATTTTGTGCGCTTTTGGAGTCACTAAAAGCTTTTCTCCTTGATCTACGTTGCCAGATTTGCCACAAGATTGTCCTAATGAAAATGCCTAATTGCTACAAAACCATGAAAACAGTAACTTTTTCTTCATATAGAAGAAGGAATGGTTTGATGTTACATGAGGACAAAAGTTCAGATTCTTTCTCTGCATGCATGATTGTTGTACTTAACTATAAACTTCATGTTTCTCTCTGACAGCTAACAACACACACACACACACACACACACACACACACACGGAGAGAGAGAGCGCTGAAACACTCCGGATAAAGTAAAAATCAGCTGGTTTATGATAGAAACAGTAAACAGGATGAAGTTGCCAAATCACCACGTTGCGTTTGTTCAGAAGCGATCGTGTCTGGATTCTGAGTCCGATCGACGTGATGGCTGCTGAGGCGATGGTGTAGGGGAGAGGAAGGAGGGGGTTATCCGTCTAGTTTCGGTAAAAAAGTGACCATAAAAAGCTGTAAATGGACTGATATGTAGACACGGGGCAGTGAGGATGTGATTTCATGTTGAAATGGAAACTTGTTCGTTGAAACTTAACCGGAGTACAGCGGCCCGCCTACCTGCCCGTTCTGATTGGTCGAGTCGTTTGAAGGATGCCCTCATCAGCCAATAGGGTGCGGGCTATGTCACGGAGCGGCCTTTCCTTCAATTGTTTTTGGAAAATTGCTAAATTACCAAAATGCGGCCAATACAGCGGTGCGTTCAATAGCCTGGAAAATACGGTACTCGTTTTGTAGTGTATAGTACAGAGTGTACCATTTCAGACAGCCTTAGACACGTCTGCGTTTCAGGGCCGTGGGGTTACCTTAGGCCTCTGCGTCACACCCAACAAAGTAAATGTTAGTGGCTCAAAGTTTTTTTGCTGTGTCCCCCTTTAAACGCCCCCCCATCCCAATAACATTTCAACAAAATGGGTCAAAACTTAATCTATATACAGTATATATTTTTAAAAGGTACAGATTGTGACTATTCTTAGTAACACTTTACTTGGAGTTTTATACTAACCCAAAAAATGCCAACATAGCTCCAAAGGTGTCATAATTTAGTGAACAACACTTAACGACAGCCTTCATGACACTTATTCGTGCTAATGGCAGATAAAACGTCAACTAAAGTGTTACCCTATTCTTTTTCAGAACTCATAAAAACAGTATAAAATGTAAACAATAATTATGAAGTAATAATGATGACTAATAAAGCCCTTCAAAAAATTTCTCCATCATGGAGTCACCCCTCCCCACCTGCAGTGGACTCGCCCCACAGTTTGAGAACCACTGAGTTAATTCATAACCACCTACAGTGACACTGAGCGCTCCTGACTGTACGCTGATTGTAAAAATTAGAAACAGCGATTTGGATGACGGAGCATTTATTAGCTGACATTTACACTCAAAGCACTTATGAATCGAGGGAAATGTATAATTGAAAATATTTATATATACACTTAGGTTGACAGCATTTATTCTGCAGTCAGAGCAGCAGCATCCTATTCAATAACACTGTCACCATTTCAAATACAACCTGTTTAATCACAGAAAGAAGAGAAAATGTTTGTTCCATTGCTGTTTGATCAATGTTTCTATGAACTTTAATATGCTTCATGTCTTCTCCGATATAAGATGTTGCCATCTGTATACATTTTTTTGTATCGAGTCTCTGATTGATTGTATCGTATGCACCAGTGAAATTAAAGCTGCAATGATCCCTAGTATTTTAAAAACTATCTGTATTTTATGCAAACGTTGTTCTCATCCACTGCTGATGCGTGTGCTCACAAAAACACTGCCTAAGTGACTTTCCAACACGTCTCTGGTGTTTTCACTTGAAATTGAAAGTTGGTGGATGTGGATTTTTGTGGCTTTTTACTGAAAAGCTGAATTTATCGTCTATATCAAGTGGAAAACCATAAAGCAAAGCAGAATTCCTGTAAGGTTGCGACACAGAGCAGAGACATATTTTTGGCAATACGATACAGGAAAAACTGTGTTTGGCTAAAATAATAAATGGGTTTCCGTTTACATGTTGGAGGTCTGCCAGTGTTTGTATTTACTCGGAACTCTTACAAATTGATCAAGTGTTTGGCAGGTTCCTCGTGTGTTGACAAATTATGAGTTGACTTTACATCTGTCAACAGCACATTTTTTTTTTTTTTTATTAAACTACTCTGGCTGATTGGATTATTCTCCATCAAACTATACATTCATCACCGTCTTTTCCCCCGATTCTATCATGAAACCTTTCTGCTTCAGTGTCATCTTTGCATTCTTCTATGGATTCCTAATCCCACAATGCAATGCACAAAACTTTTCCAAAGTTCAAGTCACATGACCAATTGTCTGCAAATCCAATGTTATTGACGGAGTCAAAAACAATATTTTAAGCGACAATTTCCACCTTTGATATTTGCTTGAATTCATTCTCCTGTTTAGTGGAAGAAACACCTTTGATTTATTGATCTGTGAGGCTGACACTACGTCTTTATCTGTGTTAAAAGAGGTGAAAGATGCTCACCTACAGCTTTAAAGTTACTATTGTTGATTAACACAAGCTAATAGATATGAAAACTGTTGAGATGTTTGAAGTAGTCAATGGAGAACATAACAAATACTAAAATATTTTGGTATTTGCTGATTTTATGCATACAGTGAGGTATTGGAACACTAACTGCTAAAATTAGTAACACCATCACTATCGCTGGGTGATTTTTGGGCCGGGCTACCGGACTCAAAACACCACTCACTTTGTTCCTGTTGTTGTTGTTGTTGTTGTTGCTTTTGTGTACACTAGTTAAAATCTTTTTTGATTTGGGGCCCAGGGGGCAGAAGAAAAAAACAAAAGTTGATTTTTCATTTATTTGCGAGTGAAATATTACCACAGTTGGTGGTACTGAATCATTGGCACATACCAATATATAAATGGGGCCCATTACCTCGTACATGTCACGGGGACGCCAGGCGGACCCCGGTGGCCCCATTTTTCAGGTGTGGTGTATGTGTGCATACACTTTAATTGCGTCACATGCAGATGTGATTTGTGCATTGTGCCTGTGAACCTATTCTAAGTTTATGGGAAATGTAGCTCAGACGTGCAGGCGCAGGGTACGCATTCGTTTACGCTTTCGTTGAACTGGTGCGCATTAATTTAGAATGGAGCCACCCCCATAGTGTGTGTGTGTGTGTGAGTTAGTGGGAGAAAGAGAGAGAGATATAGATATATACTTATATATATCGATATATACTTAGTTGGACTAGCATAGAGCGAGTGTATGGGAGTGAGATTGTAATGAGAGGGAGAGAAATAGAGGAACAGCGTGAAAGTTTAGCACAAATCCACAATAAAAATGATGGATCTTTTTTGTCCATTTTTTTTTTCATTGTAGATACTGAATGTCTAAAAAAGTCCAACTTGTTAAAATTTAAATATTTAATCGTGATTGGATAAGTTAAATGTGATTTAATTGATTAATTTTAAAATAATTTCATTGAGATCAAATAAAATAAAAATAATTTCATAGATGTTAAAATGTTAAAAGTTAAAATATAATGTGAAAAGTTGAAATATTTTCTTTAATATTGAAATCACATCCTGGTCTTCATCATTATTCTTTATTGGTAGATCCTCCACTAACTCTTGGTTTGCTCATTTTTGCCACAGTGTCTGTTGAGGCTGCTCCTCATGCTCTAAGTCTACAATGTTATTATTTGTGTCAACCAGTGGTGGCAGTGGGCGTCACAGCAAAAAAAAAACGTTAATTTGGGCAGACTGGTGTTTTTTTTTTTTTTTTTTTTTTTTAAAGCTTTTTCTCTTATTAGATATGCTTGGAAACAGTATGTTTGCTTAATTTTTCCCACACTCAAAAAAGCCGCGTAAACAAACCACTTCCTGGCTGCTTGTGTCATTACGACTCATGGAAAAGTCCATTATAGTACAATGTTTTTTGTTGTTGTTTTTCCTTTATTTTCTGTTTAGAAAAACACACAATTATAATTTACAAAGAACAGCTGGCCTTTGCTGGTTAGGGAGGGGCCAGCTGGTTGGGCCCCCTGCAGGTTGGAGGCCCCAGGCGATTGCCTACCTTTGCCTTTCGCCTGTTTAGTGCAGTGGTTCCCAACCATTTTTGGATTGTGACTCCATTTTGATATCAAAAATTTCTGGTGACCCCAAAAACATTATTTTTCTAGAATTTGTCTTTGTTTGAGCTCAGATATTATTTATTTACTGCATTTTAGGTGAACGTGAAAGTATAGACATACAGTCTTTTAAGATTGTTGTTTTAGTTATTTTTTTCAATTAAAAAAAACAAAAAACAAAAAAATATAAAATCTATTTGAGTTTTCCAGAAATGTCAGGCGACCCCATTTAAACTCCAGGCGACCCCATATGGGGTAGTGACCCCAAGGTTGAAAAACACAGATTTAGTGGCTCCTGAATAGATGTATTTCTATAGTTTTTATCATTTCAGGTCATCTCACACCTGGGGTGGGACCATTACTGACACTTTATTTGTTAATTTTCCACTTTCTCTCTCTCTCTCTCTCTCTCTCGTGTACCCCCATTTGAGAAACACTGTTTTAGAGGATAGAATCAGCTGAGGAACATTAAGATTTGTTACATGTTGCTTGTCCTCATGTCAATCCTCCATCTCTCATCCAATGGCAGAGGCTCCCATCACTCTGGATGACAACCATCATCATTAACCCTGCTGACTGCCTTCCAGCCCCTGTGCAGATAGTCAAGGCTGATGGTTGAGGCTGATGGTTGAGGCTGATGGTTGAGGCTGATGGTTGAGGCTGATGGTTGAGGCTGTAGGTCGAGGCTGTAGGTCGAGGCTGTAGGTCGAGGCTGTAGGTCGAGGCTGTAGGTCGAGGCTGTCGGTCGAGGCTGTCGGTCGAGGCTGTCGGTCGAGGCTGTCGGTCGAGGCTGTCGGTCGAGGCTGACGGTCGAGGCTGACGGTCGAGGCTGTAGGTCGAGGCTGTAGGTCGAGGCTGTAGGTCGAGGCTGTAGGTCGAGGCTGATGGTCGAGGCTGATGGTCGAGGTTGATGGTCGAGGCTGATGGTCGAGGCTGTAGGTCGAGGCTGTAGGTCGAGGCTGTAGGTCGAGGCTGATGGTCGAGGCTGTCGGTCGAGGCTGAAGGTCGAGGCTGAAGGTCGAGGCTGTAGGTCGAGGCTGGAGGTCAAGGCTGATGGTCGAGGCTGATGGTTAAGGCAGAGCTATGGATAAAGTACCAGCTGTGATTAGTGGCATTGCATGCTTTACTTGTAACATTTTCTTTTTATGGGAGCCTCAGCGTTCCTGCCTGGAGACACAGTGTCTCATTCCAGGGACTGATGTGAGTATTCCTGAAGAGAATGATGGGAATTCTCTCACCAAAATGTGCTGCTGTACCAGCTGCAAAAAATGAAAGCTTGTCTAACACAATTTATTGCCATATGCTGTGATCACAGGTTTGCACGATTACACAGTTTGGTGGCTATTACCTTTAATTACCCCCAGTCGGAGTCGGATATATACACTAATGCGTTTTCAATGCATGATGTAATCTACCAGTGAATCTAAATGAAATGGGAATGAAAATGCTGCTGCGATAAGTGTTTTTTTCAGAGGTGTAAATGTTCTTTTTTGTTTGAGGCTCATTTAAAGCCTCATCATAATAAAGATGGGTTCTAAAGAAAACCATTTGCATTAGAAAGAATCGAGTTAAACATGGAATAGAACATTTAGCAAACTGAATTTATTGTTGGATTATGGCTCCTAAATGGATGCGATACATTTAGGATTTAATTTCTGTGCCACAATGATTAAGGTACTTAATCTGATGGTTATCTGCTCTGCTATACTAGACATGGGCGGCTGATGGCCCCAAAAGTAAATGCACAAAATGACAATCCAACAACATAGAAAATGATACACAAAAGGACAAATAAAATAGATGAATCTAAAAACACACAAATAAATTTTTTTTTAAAAAAAACACAAAAATAGTAACACACAGTAAAACAAATACACAAATGATGCAAAATTAATCAAGATAAAAAAAAATGTTAGAAAGACTCTAAAAACACACAAAGCAAAAATAAAAATACACAAAAGTGAAACAAATACACAAATGATACAAAATGACAGCAAAAACAAACAAAATTAAAGCTGCAAGCGGCGTCGTAGGGTCCAAAGGAGTGGCCGGGGTCGGTAACCCATGTGTATCAAATATGAGACTGTTTGAACTTTGTATATGAGAGTTATCGTGATTTTCTATTATGGTGTGTGCCATCTGAGAGCGCAACGCATGATGGGTAATTTTCACATTGATTCTTGTTTAGGGCTGGACAGTCATGTGTATCATATATGAAGCAGTTTGAACTTTGCATTTGAGTGTTATATCGAAACGCCATTAATCCAAGATGGCTGACTTCCTGTTTGGTTTTGGACGGGGTCATAATGTAACTATTTGCTCATCTTGGGCTCAAGAATACATGTAAATTTGATGGAAATCCACTGAAAAATTGCTAAGATACAGCATTTAGAATGTGATATTATAGGCCCCTCCCTCTCATCACAGAATGTTTTTTCTTCATCATCGACCTGCTCCCATCTTATAAGATTCATCCAACACTATTTTGAAGTCAACTCGTTTTTCCACGAGAGCTGTTAGCTTCGAACGCCACCTAAAGCGTCATCCTCTGAGAATGTAAGGCATGATGGGTAATTTCTTGTTTAGGGATGGACAGTCAACATGTGTATCAAATATGAGGCTGTTTGAACTTTGTATATTAGAGTTCTTTGCATTTTTCTATTGTGGCGTGCCATAGTTGCTAACAGTGAACATGACCGTAAAAATGGCACCAGTTAAAAACGCAAGGCATGATGGGAAATGTTTCAAGGCAGTCATAAATAAGCTTGAGCAAATGTAATTTGTGTGAAATTTGAGGCTGATTCAACTTTTTGTGTCAGAGTTTGAAATTGTGGCGTGCTTCAGAAATTAGCATTGCAACTTTGCGGCGGCGCCACAACCAAACCGTTGGCAATACGCAAATTCTTTTGTTGATTTTAAATTTTCAGTGGGTCCCAAGTGTTCTGGCCAAGTTGAAGCGAATGAGATGGAGCGCGTCAGACTTGTTCGCGCAAATGTGTTTCGTCAAGAATTCATGTGGCGAATTTTGTCGTGCGGTTCCATTTTTGGTCTCTCTAATTTTTTTTAAATTTTTTTTTTTATATTGCACCAAAATATCTGTTTGTTCAGCAGGCCTGAGGTTCGTGCACATTTAGCTGAGCTTTTGGCCATTCTAAGGGGCAAAACCGAAAATACCCAAGAAAAGCAAGAACAATAGGTTCCTATGGCCAGTATGGCCTTTGGACCACAATTAATCAACATTAAAAAAGGAAATTAGAAAAAGACTCCTAAACACACAAAGCAACAACGAAAATACACATGTATGAAATAAAACATGTATATGTCCATTTAAAGAAAATGTTATGCTTTTTCTTTCCTGTAAACAATAAACTGATTTGAATAATCTAAGATTAACATTTTGTAGAGGTTATTTCAATTATTAAAGGTTTGCCCTTTAACATGTTTAGGTTTTCAACATGTTTGAATACTGTTAACATTCACAGAAGGCCTTGTCTTAAGCACATTATAAATTAATTTAATAAAAGAGACAGGACAACAGCCCTTCAGGACCGACACTGAGCTTCTCCCTTTTTGAAGTGTTTCATTGTTACTAATTAAGGTGACGCTCACTCTTTGGTTTAGTGGTGAGTTTATTTTGTTTGAATGAATGTTTTGGTTTTCCTTTGCTTTTGTTCTATTTCTGTTGAGTAAAATGTGTGTTTGAAGAGTGGCCAGTTGATTGAAAGCACCCGAAATCTGCCAACGTGCTTTAATAACAGGGTGTCACACTTTTTGGCCAGATGGATTCTTTTTGGAACAACGCAAACTCACTTGTCTCGATCGTAAGAGAGAGAGAGAAAAAAAACAAGCAGTTTATTAAACACTGTTTTTTTTGCTGACTTTCTGGTTTTGTTTTTCCAAAATGTTTTAATATATTTTCTGAGAGCAGGTAGACAGATGTGGTTACCTTTTCTTAAGTTATTGGAACTGTGATGAGGCAGGAATGAATGCAGATAATTGCTCTTGTTAAATACTTACTTATATTGTACAGCAGACATGGGCAACTACCAGTCTGGGGGTCCGCCCGCGGCCCTCAAAGTCCATACACAAAAGAAATCCAAAAACATTAATTTACAAAAAAAGTCATATGTTATCAACAAACATGTTTAAGATCACTCCAAAAACACACCAGACAAATACAACAACTGAAAAATATACAAAACAATGTAAATACACAGAGGGCCTGTACTATGAAGCTGGATAAGTTTATCCGTAATATCTCTCCATTAGCGGGCTTCACCTAACAAAACATTCTCCGCACGTTCACTTAACCCAGGTGATTTCAGCCTGGCTACATGCATGTTCACGTGAAACGGGTGGAGTCAGACCAATCACAGAGAAGCTGTGTTGAGTGATTTATGTCACAATTGAGGAATAATTCAGACCAAAAACAACACTGTTGCAACAGAAAATGCAGGAAGGAAAGAATGCAGGCAGGAAGCTGTCAACGTTGTTAATGTGTAAAAGTGTGAGATTATACAATATTAATCCATGGGATGATAAACAGACAGCGCTCTGATCAGTTTCACTTTATTAAGAGCACAGACGTGTTTCTTTTTAGGTAGAACTTCAATTTATCACACACACACTGGGATGAGAGCACATTGTTTCACTGTAGTATGTTCCTGCTGATGCTGTCAGCCTTACTATAGTCTATAGTAGAATAGAGCAGAGGTGTCAAACTCATTTTACTTCAGGGGCCAAAACTCAGTAGTTGATCTTAAAGCTGCAGTTTGCAGAATCATGAGATGCTCCACGCTACCCCCTCCCCACCTGAACTAAACTCACCGGTCTTCTTGTGAACGCTTGCGTGCACACGCATACTGTGGAACTCTTTGCAACTGTTTTCTTCATAGAGACTAGTAACAAATGTAGGGAGTTGATCTTTTGTTATTGGAGAGTTTTCTGATGTTTTAGAGACATGAAAACACATATCACTCACTACTGTGAGGACAGTAAGAGGCTCAGAGCCACTCCTCCCACACAAGCAGCCGCTCCTCCGCCTCCTGATCCCAGCTGATCAGAGCAGACAGACTCTCCTCATCCAGACTGCAGATGAATTATGTCTGTTCTCTCCATCTTAGATAATGTTTTTCTTAGGTTTACAAGCTATTTATCCTATCTGTTATCACTCTTTCTTTGGCACCGTATGTGGGGCAGGCAGCGTGTTGACTGAAAGCGGATCGCGTGCAGTCCACCGCACATACCAGTCTGTTTCTCCGGAACACGTTTATTCACCTTTATTCTGTTCCTTCTCCACCTCGCTCTTCCTTTTTCCTCTTGCTTTGCCGTGTAACCGCTGTGACAAACGCCGCGATGGAGATTTCTGGTGGAATATCTGCCTTCACACTTTCACTACTCTCAGATCGAGAACGTGCAAAGACTTTGGACGAGCAGCTCGAGCAGCCAATAGTAGCGCTTAAAACAGCTCATGTGATTGCTTTGCAGGTAGAAAGATCTCTGATTGGCTGAAGTCCAGTGTCACTTGTATTCCTAAAGCTCATTTACAGCGCCAGGAGAAGGAGCAGATCTTCACTGTCCACTCAGAACACTTTGAAGTACCATATGCTCAAAGATGATTATGGATCTTTAACCAAATAACACCAAAGAAAACTTACATACCGCAGCTTTAAGTGGGCTACAGATTTTAGCCAGTAAAGAGTAATATCAACAATATCGTGCTCTTGTTTGCAGTTCCACATATAAATAAATTATAAATGTTATATGTACGGCACTCATAATATCAAAGCAAAGATCTTCACTTTAATTTTTTTGGATATTGTGGCCAATTTTTATGTATTTTGAGCAATCCATTTTTAACAATTTTAGGAAAATTGCGAGTTCTTTTAACAATTTGAGATTAAAAATGACTTCCATCCTGTAATATTTGCATGGGGAAATTGTGTGCCCTGGTATAATTGTGGAAAAGGCCAGATTTGACAGGTGTGCTATAGCGTATGTATGAATGAATCAAAGAATGAAATAGTTCATCCGTCCACACATATGAGAGTGCCCGTGAAAGTGTGTGTCTTTGTGTGTGTGGCACCTTGAAGTATTTCTTTGTAGGATGTTTTCATTGAAATCCAAAGGACCCCAGGCTATTATTGTGCCCATGAGTAAGCTGCAATTGACCCCAGATAGCCACAGTATGATCCGGGTGTGTAGAAGGTGATGAGTGGCTCAAAGTAAAACGTTTATCTATTTCCAGGAATAAACAATAAAATGCTGTGGTGTGCAGCTGCAGCTCGGACAGATGTAAGAGAAATTGCCCTTGAAAAGAACATCCTATCATCTGTGGATGGGAATGGTTTCAAACAAATGGTGCAGAGCGCTGACAGATCACAGATACAATCAGACATTCAGAGCATATTTCTCAAGGAAAAAAAACAACCTTTTGCTGAGGCTGTACAATAAACTATCATCAGCAGGACAGCAGCTGTGATTAAAGACATCCACGCTATGTCTGAACCTGCTCCTCCGGATACAAGGAAGCCATCAGTTTGATTCTATTCACTGGATAAATGGGATTAGGATCTAAAACTTTGGCCAATATGTGAATCGTGACATTTTGAACAACAGTTGGTGCAGTTTATTGTCTGCTTTTGGCAAAATGGTTTTTAATTAGGAGACCAGTAAAGCTTTAAGGAGAGAAGTCATAAAATATAGCAACAGAAAATATTTTCCTCCCTCTATATATATATATATTATATATTTATCTAGTACGGTAGTTTTCTCCAACAAGCACAATCAGATGTTGGAGTTTCATGTTAAAATCAGATTTCAAACAAGGCATGTTAGAGCCCGATATGTAACAACAGATCAAAAATGTAACAAAAATGTTACAACTGGTCAATAATGTAACAAAATGCTGAGCCCAAAACGTAAAAACTTTTAGCCTTTTTTATACATGTAAAATATATATATATGTATACACACAATGACTTGTCAAGGTTCTCCAAAATGCTTTAGAAATGATCTATCTATCCTGTATGTATATACAGTTTTTACTGGTTAATAATGAATCAAGATGCTGACACAAAAAATGTAAAAACTATTTACTGTATATATATTGTAGTTTTTATAGCAGGTACTGTAAGTATCTAGATACGTTTTTTCCTTACTTCATACAGGAGATATATATATATATCCTAGAAGTTTTTACGTTTTGGGCTCAGCACTTGTTACATTATTGACCATTTGTAACAATTTGAGTTATATAATTTTTCTTTATTATCTTTCGGTCTGAGCCCTTTTTTTTACATTATTGACCAGTGTCACGGCAAATTTGCGGTTGCCCTCATTTGGAGACATGATTTGTGCTCTGGTTGAATGATGAAGTCCAGTCAAAGCATGATGATTTTATAAAAAAAAGGATTTATTATAAACTAAATGGAAAAGAGCACAAAAAAGGGTGTTCCATCCTGCAGGAAGGAAAGGTGGCCAGTAACAACTAGAAAGTTCCACAACTTAAACTTTACACAGATGGAGAAAAGTCCCACCCTGATGAGAGAAAAGGAGGGAGTCAGATGCCCCCAACAGTGGAGACGTTGGAGCAATGATAATGTGTGTGCTTCAGTTGGTGTGTGTGTGTGTGTGTGTGAGTATGTGTGTGTGTCTGTGTATCTGCATGTGAGTCCACATGTGAGTTTGACCTTGATCAGATGTAGCTTATCAGTGTGTGTAGGTGAAAGAATGTGAGTTTTCCTTCAGCAGAGACTGTTTGTTGCTGGCACTGTGAATACAGCACAATATGTCTGTACTGTGGGTAATCTAATCTAACATGACTCAGCAAAGGTTCAAAAGTACAGCAATATAATGCAGTCATTGTGTATAGACACATGACAAAATGTACACATGAACTCACATGTGATATAATAATAATAATAATAATTTTTTTTTGTTACATTACAGGTTGTTGTTATAATGGGCTCTAACAAGGCAGGTTGGGTTTATCCTGCTACAGATAAAAGGCTGAATGTAAATATTAATTTATCCAATAATCACAGATTAGATACTGTATGTTATATGTCCGCTTTATTAAATGTTATGTGGAGAATTACCATCTCATCCAGCAGGAGGGCCTTTAATGCAGCTGTAAGCAGTGAGCTAATATATGTAAGATAATGTGTGCAAATGTGTTCATTCTATTTAAAGCATTGTCTCTAATGAGCTGTAAATTACTGCCTGTGCTGCTGCAGCAAAATAGCAGCAACGATAGTCGACTGTGTTTATGCTGAAATGGGTGAAGGAAATTCCTCCTGAGGTACTGATCAACATTACAGAAACAACAACAAATATCATAAAATAAAATAACGTGAAACAAATCTGACAGGTTATAGCCTAATTATAGCTGTAAGCTGAGAAGCTGAACATAAACTGACTCTTAACATTTCCCGCAATTTCCGGACTATAGAACACACTGCTATATTGGCCGCATTCCAATAATTTAGCAATTTTCTAAGAAAAACTCAAACAAAGGCTGCATCGTCACGTAGGCAGCACTCTATTGGCTGATAAGGTTGCCCTTCAGACGAGTCGGCCAATCAGAATGGGCAGGTAGGAGGACGGTAGGCTCATGTTAGGTTTAACTGAGATTTCCGTGTCTCAACTGATAAGTTTCCATCTCCACGTGAAGTTCTCCTCCTCACTGCCCCATGTCGACATATCAGTCCATTTACAGCTTTTTATGGTACATTTGCACTGGAACCAGACTGACTGATACACTGCTTTGTCTGTTCTTCTTAACGTGCACTACCAATCACAGCGAGTCCAGACTCAGAGTCAGAATACAAACGTAATCACTTCTAAACCAATCCAACGTGGTGATTTGACAACTTTGTTGTTATTGTTTCCTTCTATTACAAACTGGATGACTTTTACTTTATCCGTGCTGTCGATGAGGGTGTGTACATGACAACAATTGATCCAATTTCATTGGTCTGCTAATGTGATGGAGCTCAATTTTTTGGCGACATGAAGCTTGGAAAACCAAAAAAAAATCCACACATTAGCCGAGTCATTGTTTAAGCCACAGGGTTCAAAGCGTGGGGAAAAAAGTAGCTGCTTATAGACCGGAAATTACGGTATATCAGACATGGGCAACTGGCAACATGTGGCCCTCCGTTCAAATTTTGTGTTGCTCGCAGAACAAAAAACCCTAAATTATTCCAATATGACACAAGATGATCAAAATAAATTTAACTGAGCATATCTTTGTCATGACCTCTACGAGATAAATGAGATGAACTCAATATGAATCTGCTTGATACATTATTTTCTATGTAATCCTCTAAGACAATGAACATTGATAACTAACCTCATGTAACCAAACTATATACGGTACAGTAATCTCATATAAAAATTAGACTTTTATCCATTAAAAAACATGATTGGGACCAGGGTTGGGGTCAATTATAATTGGAATCAATTGATAATTAATTAGAATTATGACATAATTTTAATTATAAAGGAAGATCGGACACATTTTTCTGTCTGAACCACAGTTAAAATCTTTTTCCCCTCATATTAACACCAGATTAACGTATGATTTCATTAACTTCTTCCATTGCTTTCAGAAATGATCAGCGCGCATTAGTCGTCATCATCATCTGTCATCAATATTTCACTTATTTACGTTTGTAGTGTGATCAAACTATGGCTTTACGTTATACAAAGTGTTGAAATAGTTCAGCGTCAGTCTGACGTCTGTCAGATTCATTGTAACGAGCTGAAGCAGCTGACACACACACACACACACACACACACACACACACACACACACACACACCCACCCACCCCCATAACAGTGTTACTTTGGATACATTCTCTCTGGGAATCTCTTCTGCAAAGTTATGAGTGCATGTGGCTTCAATTGTAACTAAGTCCAAACTTCTTGTGCAATATAATGTTTGACTTTCTTGGGGCGCTGCACTTATTCCAGGTTCAGAAGCGCATAGAGGAAAATAACTTAAGCAGACAGGAGAATACGCGCAAGGCCAGATTTGAATGGGAACGCCCACATTTCAGAGTGCGTAACTGGAATCAAGTCACGCAGCGACTGACTTAAAGGTGCAGTCTGCAACTCTTATGAAAGTAACTTTTTGTCATAGGACAACTTTACATCAAACTAGTAGTTTGTGTGAAAAAAACAGACTCATTGAGTCCCCCTGCTGCTCCTGCAGCCTTTAGCAGATTGCCAGAATGCACCGCGACCAAGCAAAAAGAACCAATCAGAGCCGGGATTGTGTTTGACGGGCTATTTGACAGCTGTTGCTCACAGTTCCTGCCCTGGAGGGCCGTCTTTTTTACAGTGTGTGGTCTGGAGGAGTAGAAGATGGAATTAGCAATTTTTTTGCTTGAAAGGTAATTACTGCTGCTGACTCTGTGTGTCGCAGCAGCCTCCGTGTGGGCTGCTGTAAATGACACTGTGTTGCTGCTGCTGCTGCTGAGGTGTGTGCACATTGAGAGAGAGAAGCGCTGCAGTAATATGAGGACCCCCTTGAAAACGAGATGTTCCATCTCAAGGGGCATATCCTCCAATAAATAAATAAATAAATAATATGCTTTTATAAGTGCGTGTTATATTACTGTGATATTGCTGTCGGACTAATGTTAGCTTGTTAGCTCCTCTGAGGGAGGGACTTTTCGAAAGTTTGGAGGCAGGGCAAGAGAGCAATGGGGAGAGAGGGATCTGAGAGTTGCAGACTGCACCTTTAAATACAGGGGGAGAATAGCGTGCAGCCAAAAATAGCGCCGCTTTGTGGCTTTTTTGACTTAAGCGCATGGAAGAATATAGCCTGTAGTGCGTAGCACGTGATCACTCGTGTTGGTTCGTAGAGTGACACCTTCATGCAGCATTCCGTCTCGGCGTGAAAGCTTCAATTAGGCACCACTACGAATGCACATGGATCGACACACTTGGTTGCACGTCTTTACGAGTCATTGTTTCTCTAGCGTTGGCGTTCACCAATGATATATATGCCAAACTGCAGGCAACTCGTCATTTCTTTTCTTACCATTTCAAGACAGTTTGTCCATGAATTGAAGACCTTCATTCCTCTGAATTGTCCTCAGTCCAAAAGCAGATGGATGGAATGACATCGGGACATTCGCAAGTTTGACACAAACTTGCGCTGATTCTGGTCATATTGGGTCCCACCAGCAGCGCAATCACAAACGTGCACAGACAATCAGCCTTAGCATCTATAATGATAAACAGACATATCAAAATCAATGTATTGCCTTTATCTGCAGTACTTATGCAAACATAGTCGAAGCTAAGTAGCTTAGCAAAGGCTAACACTAACACAGTCATTGTTAAGAAAGAAAACGTCTTTGATAGTTACCTGTGTTCACAAACTTTGTTGTAGATTCCTGTGACTCCAATGAAGACGGGTAGAGTTGTTCCGCTGAATCTTTACGTAGGATATGATGGAATTCATATGTCAAAAAAGACGTCAAAGCAATTGCTCATGGGTAAACTGCTACGTAATTAGTGACATACTGACGTTTTTTGGTGACACGAGGACGTTGCTCTAGCTTGCCGCTTTTGCGGTGGAAAACCTAACCAGTTCTTGAGCTAAACAAGAGTAGCTCTAACTTAGCTCCAGCTCCAACAATAGCTCCAAATGAAGACTCTGTGTTCTTGGTGGAAAAACCCTAAGAGTGTCTCAATGACTTAAACACCTGGATGTCAGACAATTTTCTTCAGCTTAACAGAGACAAAAAAATGATCATTTTTGGTCCAAAAACTTAGACAAAAAGTAGCTGCTCATCTCTATTCATTCTCTTTAAACACAAACAATCAAGCAAATAACCTTGGGGCAATACTGGACAACGATTTAAAGCCACATCAGTCAAATCACAAAATCTGAAGAACATATAAGAAATTAGAGACAAAGAATAGTTCATGCATTCATTTCAAGTACACTGGACTACTGTAATAGTTTATTTACTGGCATTTCAAAATCCTCTGTTCAACGTTTACAGCTTATTCAGAATGCTGCTGCATGGGTCCTGACGAGAAGTAACAAGTTTAAACACATCACTCCTTTCTTCAGATCTCTCCACTGGCTTTCAGTAAAAAGTAGCATTGATTTTAAGATTTTGATGTTTATTTACAAGGCACTGAATGCAGACATGAGAGATATGCTTATGAGTTATATACCAGATAGGACTCTCAGGTGGTGACCTTTTAACTGTCCCTAGTAAATGGAACGCTCTGCCTGCAGATCTGAGAAGGGCTCTTACATTAAACACTTTTAAAAGCAAGGTGAAAACTCCACTTTTTAGAACATTTTATGGATCGATGTTGATGCCTGCTTTCAGTGTGTTTGTTTGTGTGCATGTGTTGTGTGATTTACTTTATGTGGATAAAATGTTGAGCTTTTATTCTGAATATTGTATATTGTATTTTTAATTTGCAAGTCATCGACGAGATGATTGTTTTTGACTGTGAAACACATTGTTGCCTCATGCATGAAATGTGCTGCATTATATAAATAAAGTTTGATTTGAGTTGATTTGATTATTTACAGTTTTTAATAACAATTACGTCTTAAATGATCCATGTTTAAAGGAGCATAGGGCAGGATCTAGAAATCAGACTCCATAGTGACATCACGGTCATTAGTGTAACTTCAGCCATCAGACAATTCGCTGCGGGGGTGGGCATCAACTGTTCACCGCAGCTGATACCGAAGCTTGACGGGACCCAACGGGTCAGGGTCGGACAGATATTTAGAACTAGTGGTCGGGTTCGGTCACAGTGTCCTTTGTGCGCTGCGTTCTGTGTGAGAGCAGCTTCAGCAGTAGCAGTGAGAGAAGGATCAGCTCTGTAGGACCATGGAGCAGAGGAGGACAATTATAAAGGCATCGACCGTTGAAACAATCCTTTTTCTGCATAATAACATGAATTATCCTGGTCTTTGATACATGGATTATTTAAATAGATCAAACAGGGTCTCTTGCATGCACTGCACCCCTGTCTGTGTTTGACGTTCGCTTTAATAAATAACTTCATAAAACGTATCCTTCCTCGTGTTTGCTTTCTGTTAGCATCTCTTATGATAACGGGTCAGTTTTGACCCTTGTTTTAAATAAGCTGTAAAACACTAAAAAATATTCAATTAATGTTAATGAAGCCAGTTAAGGTAACTATCATCTAATTAGTTTTTTATCTATTGGTTACCGTGTTAGGCTTCCTAACCACTGAAATTATTGGTATTAATGTTAATTAACTAGTTTTGGTGTGGGTGTCTGAGCCTTTTTTTTGTCACTATGCCCCTCAATTTAAATTATTTTTAAATGGTAAAATGATCATCAAGAGAACTTACAGATAAACTGTATATGAAACATTTTAATAATTAACTACATATGCCATAGAACTGTAACATGGGTCCCCAGTTTAGCATTTCATTAAATTGTAATTGACAGTTATTTAATTTTGATGCCAATTACAACTTCAAAGTCAAATATATGACCTCAATTACAGTTAAGTTACAATTGTAATTAATTAACAATTACACTATTATTATTATAATTGATCCCAACCCTGACTAATACATTACAAATTTACGACTTACGTTTCTCCAGAAACGTGGAATTGTTTCATCACAATTTTCTTTTAAAAGGAGAAAAAGCCTGAATTTAATGTCCTGAATGCAGACTAACTGTCTAAGGTAAACATCTGCCCCTCGTGTATGTACCGTATATGTATTAGCCTTATGTTTGTGTTCTGACGTTCCATAGTGCCAATTTGTACCGCAGTAGGTTTGATAAATAGAGAGGGCAACGCTACATTTAAATAATGTCCTTACTTGGTCTTTAAAAGGTTATTTGCTCATTGAATTATAAATGTTTACTTTCCCAGTGCTGAACGCCGCCTATTTAATGGAATGATAAAACGCTTGCTTGATTTGTGTCGCATCATTACTGTTCCTCAGAAAAACTCCTCGCCAGCACAAGCTCCTCAGTAATTTAATGACTGCTGCAATAATGCATAATGTGTGTCCTCAGCCTGAACCTTTGTGTGTTCACACTGCAGGATGTCAATCATCCTGAGACTGTAAAGAGTTAAAGTGCTTGGACTGGAGGATTGCCCTGTAAACACAGGCCTTTCCATCGTTAGGAGAAATCCTTCAGTGAGCCAGAATTGCATAATAAGGCAAACAGACTGCAGGCTACGTTTTTTACACCAACACAGGCCATAAAATCAACCCTCCCCAGTCATTTGTGTTCAAGGTAAAGTGCTCTCAAGGAAAGAGATTTAACTGGCTCCATTATGTTTGGAAGACCAGCATTCTTTTCTATTGGACACTTTTCCAAACCATTAAACCTAATTTTGTATTGATCGACTTCCTCGGAATGACAATGTGCTACTTTTTATTTTCTATTATTTCTTTTTCCACGTCTTCGTACTTTCATTGTCGATGACTGATTATTACATCATGGACAGGAACAGAAAACATTCTCAACTAACACTGTCACTCCCTCTAGGGCTTTAACCCTAGAACACCATCACGGATGATTTTTACCTGATACAATAAACCCAATAAAAAGTACTTGTCATCAAAATATGACCATACAGGACAAATTAAAGTAGTACCCAATATAGTATGCCCAATGAAAAGTACTATATTTTGATGACCAGTACTTCTTTTATTGAGTACTGTACACAGTCGGGTAAAAATGAGTGATGGTGTTACTAATTTTAGTTCTGGGACCCTGGGTGGCTTCAGCGTTCATCTTTGATGTTTGCTCTCTATTTCCTTTTGGCTTCTGAGAGAGCCACAGCAGTTTATTTGCATGTTTTATTTGGCGTTGGTTTGGGTGAAAAAGCAGGATTTGGAGAAGGGAAACGCTGACACGTTCAAAAACATCAAAGATGATGCTGAAGCTACCCGGAGACTCATTAAGACATGATGACACTAAAACGCAACATAATGCACTTAAGCTCTTTGAGTGTCTATAAAAGGCGCAATATGAATCCAATGCATTATTATTATTCATGGAAATCATGTAGATATGTTTGAACGAGTGAAAATCACCCACCTAGAACTAGCTGCATAAAGGGTTTGCTTAGACTAACACAATCTCATGTCACCCCATTACGAAAATAAAATGTGGTGGTTTTTTTTGTGTGTTCCACTACGACTTCCGCATTGTTTTTCATGCTACAACTTTCCAACTCAATGTGTTTCAATTTTTAGTTACTTTTAGTAACACTTTAATCATGGGGTGGGTTATGGTTATGGTTATGGTTATGGTAAGGTTTATGGTTAAGGTTTTATCTCCCATTAAAATGGATCACTTTGCAGTCTCCACCAGGAAGTGCTACATGTTGGTACGTGCAGCAATAACAAAGAAACGTGTCAAATTTGAGGAAATTGTGTTGCCACACAAAAAGTAATCAAAGTTTATCTTATGTCATTTTCATGAACTTTGTGAGACTGAGCTGTCCTTTCACACTGCATATAAACACTTTTGTTGTTATGGGTTTCTAATGCACCTCTATACATTCATTAAATGAAAAAGTGCAGAAACTTCATGGAGATAAAACAGATAAGTTTTTCATTGCTGTGGATACAGTTAGGTACATATTTGAGCCTTAATTACAGGTTATTATTAGCTAAAACTCATTTTAATTTCCATGATTGCCTTTGATGATTGTGTCATTTACATATGTAAAAGACAATTTGCCGACCACACAGGAAACCTGATTAGACATGGGCTGGAATATTATTAACAAAAACCTAACAAGGTTTAGTAAACATCTGTTTGGTCATGGTACACAGAAAGGGTCAGAACAAACAGTAGAACAAAGAGAGAGAGAAAAACACAAGAACGAAATAAAAACCAAATCCATGACAGTTTTCTCTTTTCTGGGCCGACTCATTTAAAGCAGGAACATTATGCTAACATCTCGGGCTATATCACTGAATGCATTTCATAATTTATTTCTTATTTGTGCCCTAATGACAACAATAGTTAATACCGTGGGGCAAAAAAGTATTTAGTCAGTCACCAATTGTGCAAGTACTCCCACTTAAAAAGATAAGAGGCCTGTAATTTTCATCATAGGTATACCTCAACTTTCAAAGTGACTTTAGTCCAACTTAACTGTGTCTCAAAAACAATGGTGGATGTCCGGCAACGGAGAAACCCCTCCCTTAAACGTGCTCTCTTCCCAACTTGTTTGGACGCGCGGTGACAAGCGTCTGATTCAATCAGCACAAGAGTCCAACTTGGGGTGTGAGGCACGATTTTGACGCCCGAAACGTGTTTGGTGTGAACTCACCATAAGAATGAAGGAAAAACATTTATATTCATTGTCTACGGAAGTGGTTCTCTAACTTTTTTGGTCCAAAAGGGGGGTACCCTTTGTCCAACTACAACATTTTGCTCAATGAAAAAACATTTACAGATCATAATGATGGAATGAATGAGCTATAACACGTTTTAAATAATTGTAAATAAGTGAAATGAAACAGTACTTTGTGACTCTTGAATCGATTTATTTTTATAGTTTTTTATCATTTACAGTCATCTCCCGCCTGGTGTGGGACCAAGACAGACATTTGTATTTTCAGTTGATGTTCTAATCAAAATAATTTTCATCATCATTATTATGATTATCATTTTTAACTAAAAACAAATGTTATAAAACCCTATGTTTTTTATGCTTTCATTTGTTCATTTTTCACTTTCTCTTTCTCAAGTACCCCTTTTAGTGACATTGCGTACCCTTAGGGGTACACATTCTCCATATGAGAAACACTGGTCCACGGGAATGCACATCCAACAATGCAATTTTTCAAAAATGCCAATAGGAGAGTGGAGATACATTGTTGGCAATTTAAACCTTTTACAAGTTTTTGATCTTCGAAGCATTGCTACTGTATGAGGCCTACACTATGGGGTCCATTCTCCCATCTGGACTTGTGCGCCTGCAGTTTTGCGCTTCTGTCCTACTCTTATTCTCCAGTCCAGGCTGCTGACACGATCAACGTGCGTAAGGAGCCAAAAAGTGCGTATGTGTGAATGAAGGCGGGCTGAAGGAAAGGAGGCGGTGATGTCATTTTTTTTGGGCTGTCTAGAAATCACGGAACATGGAGTTTTCCCAACGCTTGTAAATGTCATTGAAATCCGTGAAAATTATAAAATTCACTTGTAATTTGAAACGCATTCATTGTTAAACAATATAACACGTTGATTTGATCAGATCATTGATCAGATTATTGCCGTGTGACTAAGGATTGGCCGCATTCTTCTGTCCAAGTCACAGTTAAAATCTCTCTCTTGATCATCATCATCATCGCTGTAAAGCGTGACCAAGTTAGATGCACTGGAGATATGAGGAAATAACCCGGCCGCAGAGCGTCCTGCTTTAATACAGAGGGATGTTTGCAGTGAAACAGAACTATTGGCTTCCATAATATGCAGTTTTAAATATAAATAGTTTAAAGTGACCTGAGCTAAGCCTCATTAAAATGTGTGGGAACAGTTTCTGGTCCATCCTCATCCGCATATGACAGCTTGTTTCACTCTGTAGTTGATCAAACTGTGACTTTATGTTGGACATAGTATGAAAATAGTTGAATCACTGTGACCAACGTGGACAGAAATCTGCGACTGTCAGAGTTTTAATTAATCACGCAGCAGCAGCTGAGTGATCACAGCTGCTGCTGCATGACGCAAAAGTCTGTGTGGCTTCAAATGTAACTAAGTCTAAGTATTACTAGTGCAGTATAATGTTTCACCTTATCGGGGCGTTGCACTTATTCCAGCACGTAAGAGGAAAAGGACTTAAGCACACCGGAGAATGCACATAAAGCCAGATTTGAATGGGAACGCCCACATTGCAGGGCTGCGCCACCCAGAGTGCATAACTGGGATGAAGGCACACAGTGACTGACTTAAATACAGGGAGAGAATAGCATGCAGCCGAAAAGAGCGCCGCTGCGTGGCTTTTTGGACACGCGCATGGGAAAAAAGAGCCCTATGTCTTTATCTGATCAAAATTATAACCTCCATTAGCTTTAAAATGGCAATAATCAATACTATTTAATCACGATACTTATAGAATCGCAATATATGCTGAATCGACACTCAGCAATTGAGATAAAACAATTTGACTAAAGCGAATCGACCCAGTTCTAATAATAAAAAAGAAAAGCCCATCCTCTTTGTTTCTGCGCTGACTGTCTCCTGTTGTTCTTTTTGCTGTCAACTCGGTGAGGCCTGTCTACCGTCCATCTTCACTCATGGGATTTAATCTATGGTGCTAATGAAACGTGAGCATGCATAGACAATAAGAGAGCAAGTGATGAATCTCCTGATCTTAGCCTGTCATTATTCACAGGTCCTCTCTGGCTGTAGAAGCCCCAGTCTATCCCTCCCTGAATAATGTTTGGCCTGATGCTCTGACATTATCTCCTCTGATGGTGTCATTCTTTTGTTGCTGCTGCTCCATGAGAAATGTCTGTCTTCGCATGAAGAGAAATGAAATCATTAAGCAGAATAACACTCTCTGATTTAACCCAGCCTTTTTCCACTAAGAAAAGTTGAGTTACATTTTTGCCTGATAAATTGCATTGTTTAAATGCAGATTGAACTCATTCATTCCTCACTCATACACGTCGGGGTTTTGGCAATTACATTTATCTGACAACGTCTGGCTCTTTGTACACCAAAAAAAGTCATTTCCAGAAGCAGAGATTTGCTACTGTGCCTGAATTTAAACAGACTTTCAGGCATGTTTGTGAGAGCCCAGCAGTTTATCATTGGTGAGGAAGTTTTATCCTCCAGAAAAAACGGGCCTCAAATATGAGTACATTTTCTTTTCTATGAGCGGAAGTTTCTCTCTCTTTGTCTGTATCTATCAGCCTGTGGAGATGCAGTTTCCCTCACAAGTTGAGAAATAAGCAGATTTGATGAACATATTGGTTAAGGATTATGTCAGTGATGGGCAACGTTTATACAGCGGGGCCACAAATATGTAATGAGCTACATTATCAACATTAATGACAGCATTTAGAATTAAAGCCCCAAGAGGCATCGCAGAGTCCGAAAAAGTGGCCGTGGTCGGTAACCCAATGTCACGTATCCCAAAGTTGGGGATTAGGTGGTCAATTTGTGGAGTTTTGGTGCAAATTGGTCAAAAAATAGCTGGGATATTGCATTTAAAATGCTTTGGCATTAGCATTGTCCTAGCAATAGAAATAACCTAGCAATAGCATTAGCCTAGCACTGGCAATAATCTTGCATTATAATTGAGCTATCAATAACATTAATGTAGCATTAACATGAGCCTAGCAATAGCATTAATGTAGCATTAGCATTTGTCTAGCAATAGCATTAATGTAGCATTAGCATTTGTCTAGCATTAGCAGTAGCCTAGCAATAGCATTAACCTAACATTAGCATTAGCCAAGCAATAGCATTAATGTAGCTTTAGCATTAGCCTAGCCTTATCATTAATCTAGCATTAACTAGCAATAACGCTATAACGCATATAGTTTTGTGTATTTTACCAGTCATTTTGTGTATTTTAGTCATTGTTTTGTGTTCTTTTGTGTGTCTTTGTTGTAGTTTTATGTGATTTTGTGTATTTCTGTTGTAATCTTGTGGATTTTTCAAGTCTTTTTTGTTTTTGCTCTTATTTGACTTGTTTTTGTGTGTTATGGGATATGTTGGCTTTCATATTTCTTTCAACTTCTAGAATCACAGATTTATTTTTTGTCTGTTTTATTTTGGGGGCCACAGAAAATCAGACGTAGGACCACGTGTGCTTTATGTCATGAGGTCAGACTTTTGTATTTTATTATCATGATTTATTCATGTTTGTTTAGTCTGTTCTAATAAACACAAACCAAAACAGTGAAGCAGACCAGCAAACTAAAAGTGACTCACACACTGAGACAAAAGACAAACTAAGAGCAACAAAGCATAAAATAAATTATTCATGAGAAAACTGGGTCGAAGGATGCTCACCATTGATCTGATAAAGACACTTCACCTCTGAGAGACAGGAGGACTCACTCCACACACACAAATGAGACATTTAGTGAAAGAAAACACACGGGGGAATTAAAGCAGAAATGAAAAACTGAATATTTAAAGGGGGGGATTTTGTAAAAATCACTTTTTCAAGCTAGTTAGTGTGTCATTCCCTCCTGAAAACATACCTCCAGTGTTGCTCAGAGTGATTCACGAATTTTTGAGTCATCTTTGAATCTCTTGCCAGCAGCCATTTTCCTGCTGTTTTGTTTGAGGGGACGAGGCTCCGCCTGGGGACGAGGCCCCCCCCCCCCCCCCCTTTTTTCTCTTCCTCAGTTTAGTCCACAGCACCCGCCTCTGCAGATTTAGCTTTCAAAAATACTTTTGTAAGAAACCCCTGGCTTATGTTGTCTGTACTCATTTATGGAAGCATAAAAAATATAAAAAAAACTTGCTCCCCCCCGCCGCTTCCAAGACGCACCTTCGTCAAAACAGCTTCAGTCACAATTGGCTAGTTAAGTCATGAACCATTGATCAGTCCATCTGAGTGTTCCAGACTAGTTGAGCCGCGGATCATTGATCAGTCCATCTGAATGTTCCAGACTAGTTGAGCCGCGAACCATTGATTAGTCCATTCGAGTGCTCCAGACTAGTTGAGCTGCGAATCATTGATCAGCTCATCCGAGTGTCCCAGATTAGTTGAGCCGTGAGCCATCGATCTGGAACCACCAGCTCCAGCATCAAGATACCTGAAACCGCAAAGGAGAGGTATGATTACAGTGGTTTTAAAGGCCTGTGGTACATAACCTGTTGCTAGACCAAGTGGAGTGAAACTATGTTAATAAAAGCTGTATGTTGGCGACACCTCAGCAGCTGTTTTGTTTAAGAAATTATTGAGCACTCCTGCAGGAGGTACATTAGCTTTGCTTCTAATTGTTAGAATTTTATTTGTAAAGAAGTTGATGAAGTCATCACTGCTCAGGTTAACAGGAATAGAGGGTTTGACAGAGGTGTGGCTTTTGGTGAGCTTGGCTACAGTGTTGAATAGAAACTGAGGATTATTTTTTTTTTCCTCTATTAGAGTTGAGTAATAGGAAGTTCTAGCTTTGCGAAGAGCTTTTTTACAAGTTAAACTCTTTCTCCAGGCTATATGAACTTCTACCATGTTTGAAGAGAGCCACTTCTTATCCAATTTCCACGATGTCTGTTTTAAAAGGCGCAATTCAGAAGTATACCAGGGAGCTACCTTTTTATGACATATCGTCTTCCTTTTAAGCGGAGCAACAGCATCCAGAGCTGTGTGCAGTGACAACATTCCCACATTGATGACTCAGGTTGGATTCAAACCGGTGATCCTCCAATTACAAGCAAGCTTAACCGTTACGCCATTAACACTGGTCATAATCGAAAGAACAAAATCAAATGTACAGGCGACAGAAATGCCCTTCCTCCATAGGGTGGCTAGGCTGCTTGTTATAATTGATATGAGAAGCTAAGTCATCCCTAATGAGCTCTGAGTAGATTCACCTCTCTAAGATCTGGCCCCTAAATAGAAGATGCCCTGATTCCCCTCCTGGTGAGGAGTTCAAGGTACATCCCACCAGTGGGAGTCCCCGAGGAAGACCGAGGACACGCTAGAGAGACTACGTCTCTCAGCTGGGCACGCCTCGTGACCCGCCTGGAAGAGCTGGACGAAGAGGCTGGGAGAGGGAAGTCTGAGCCTCCCTGTAAGGTCTGGAAGGTTAGATCAACATGCTCCTAGTGAAACGCTACTATAACTGTGAGATATTCCATGCACAGCCACAAAAAACTTTGCATATAGAATCTTTTTATGAATAAGATACGTGTCTATACCTGCCTGTCATTGCCCGATCTTGGAAGATCTTGGAAGCTACACAGGTTGGGACTGGTTAGTAGTTGGATGGAAGACCACTGAGAATTCCAGGTGCCACAGTGGGGTGCAGTTGCTCTAGTGGTATCTGCCTATGTGTCTTGGGCAAGATATTTCACCCATATTGCTTAGTATTAATGTGGTGTGTGTGTGGGTGCTGGTAGTTGTCAGAGGGACCGATGGCGTACTATGGCATAATTCCATCTGAATAATGCCATGTAAAGTGCTTCGAGTGACCAAAAGAGGCGCTATATAAATTCAATGCATTATTGCAATTTTTTTTTTTAATAAAAGATGCCCTGCGATGGATTCGCACCCTGTCCAGAGCTTACCCCCACCTAGCGCCCAGTGTGAGCCAGAGATGAGCACAGGCAGACCCCAGCGACCCTGAAATAAGACAAAGTGGGTCTGAAAATGGATGGATGAATAAAAGAGTCATTTAATCTGCCAAGTTCTTGTATTTAGTTCAAAGGCCACATACACTCAGTTTGATCCCAACTGGGCTAGACTTGTACAATCATGACTTTATAATCAGTAAATAAATACACCTTTTTGGGGCAAATTAGTAAATGTGCACTTGGTTCTCGGTATACGACGGGAACAAATTAGACAGCAGTTACTGTTAATGAGTAATTACTCGTAATACATTATCAATTATTAAAATTGGTTGCGGACAGTGCACAGTGGGCCGGATTTGTTTGACCTCCCTGTTCTGTGATTTAATTTAAAAACCACATTATTTATTTACCTGCCGGTGTTTCCGTAACAGCTGACTCAATTAGCAAACATCTTATAATCTTGCAAAAGCCTCTTTTTATTTGCTTACCCATGCAAATATTTCTTTCTGTTAATGAAACAGTCCCGAGGTGGAGACTAATTAAAGTCAGCGAGCAGGAAAATAAAGCTTCCTTTATCTTAAGCAAACATTTTTTTAAATAGAAGCCTGTGAACGTTTATTGTTATCCAAGAGTTACTGTTCTGCTGATAACAGTGAACACTCCCAGTGTAAGTGAACACCACTGAAGCAGAGAAAGTAGCTGAGTATTAAATCTGCTGCAGCGGTTAAATGAAAAAGGATTTCATGGATGCACTGCGCTTTGTTTAAAGCTGAACAAAACCTCGTTTGTTGGGCTTTGTTGTCGGGGAAAGGCTTCACATTTACACATTGTTAGAACAAACTACCCTTGTTAAGTGAGACGCTCTTCAGATTTGCTGCTGTTGTTCCAGCCTCGGCTGAACTCCCATCATGCTGGAGGGGCTCCAGCTGTCTATCAGCTGGCTCACTATTCACTAATGTACATTTCTGCTGTGTGGGTGCTTACACAGAGATTTGACTCACAATGGCTTTTGGCATAACTCAATTTTACAGCAGTCAAACAGAGTCTGTCACCGTGTACAGAGTAAAAATGGAAATATGAAAATTATCCTCCCCGCTGACACTCAGTCCGCTCCACATGATTTATCCGTTACTATGAAATGATCGTTTCTACCCTTTCCCAAAGATTTCTTGGTTTTTCATGCTTTTTATTCACTGCAGCAATATGCAATGAAATGAAATGTGTTCAGGAAAGTCATTGATAGCAGATATGGAGACTTCAATCTGTTGGGTATCGCAGTCTGTCCTTGCAGCACTCACATAGCTTAAAAAACTATTTGTGAATCGGAAATATAAAGGGAAAAAAGTCTCTAAGCATCAACTGAATTTGCTCATAGAATTCAAATCCCTGAAGAAAATGTCTGCAGTCAGAAAAAAACAATCTAACCATCCTCTATCTGTTGGGTAAACATAATGATGGATACTTGAAAGAGAGAGCTTAAATGTCAAACATGTTAAACAATTAAAACTGTGCATAAAACCGTGTTTTGTGATTGCTGCTGACTATTTGGGCCCATTTCTGTCTCAGAAAATAGGTTTTTAATTGTAATGTGATATTTCAAGAAAAATAAAAAGCTTTTATAGAATATTTTTACACAATGCAACTTCTGCTCATACTGTATAAAACACGTTGGCTAACTTCTTACTGGGCTAAATCACCATGGTAACTTAGGCTGAACACCTAACCTGGTTATGAAGTGGATAAGATCTGAGTGAGTACTAAAGTCTTGCCTCCTGACCAATCAGATCTCTTGAAAAATGAGCTGTCCATTGTTAGGAGATCCTGGTTGGTGCAGATTTGACAGCTGTGTTTAGGAAAAAAACATAATTCATGAATAAAAGCAATCTTTTCATTTAGCGATGACATTCTTTATAGTGTAGTACCTTAGTGCATCTGGTACCTATAAAAGTGCACTTCCGGATAAAAGTCTGGAACTTTGCAAACAAGTTAAATATGTATTGAGGAACAAAAATTTTGATGGAAGCATCATGATGTTCCATTCTGTTGGCCATTTTGAAAGAAATCTAAGATGTCTGTTATTTCCTATACATTAATTATCATACATTGGAAACTTCCTATTTTTCAAACATTTATGGATGTTTTATAAAAATCTGTGCATCTCTGTTAGTCTCATGTAACTTTAGAGTGAATGCTATATATAGTTTTGGCCAATAAAAAGCCAAGGTATGTTCTTGAATTTGAATATTGAATATTCAATCTTATGTATCAAACTAATAACAGTGGTAATTATAGGCCTGAATATTACCATTGCTTGTTGTCATAAGCGTAAAATCGTACTTTTCACAATGTTCAATGATGACATCGTACGTCATACGTAGTACATATTACGTTTGTCTCTATTGTTGGACTGTTTTTTGCTCCTTAAAAATGGAGTTCAGAGGTTAGACTTGGTCTGGGACACCTATCCAGAAGAAAGATTGAAAACACAAACCCGGGAGAAGAGAGGGTGTGGTGCCATGGTAGCTCGTACTTTTGTCGTAGGATAAACAACAATACCAACTAACTGAAGCTCTTTCTGCAGAACTGATTGATTGATTATACTTTATCAATCCCTGAGGGGAAATTCAGTTTCAGTTACATCCCGACCAAGAAACATGAAAAGACAATCATATACTGTATAACATGGGGGAACAGGAATGTGAGAACTGTGGAGCAGGGCGTTTCTTAGGTGTGAAATATGGAACAATGGGTAGGAAGAAGAGGTCAAAAAGGCAAAACCAAACTTGGCCCTTGTAGAGAGGGCCGGAGTTTGGGATCATGAAAAAAAAAAAACTCCTTAGCAAACATTGCAACAAAAAGCAACAAACATTCAATTGAATACAATACACATTGGCACAGGGGATGGGTTTTAGGATGGGTAGTTTGCAGGTCAGCCACAGAATGGCGCTGCCCTTATGGCTCGCCTCCTGCTGCCATCTGCAGGGAGGGAGGAGGGGTTGGGGCCAAAGGAGACGACGAAGAAACGGGTTGTGTATGTAATGTAGGAGTGAGTCAGTGATGTGTGTGCATATGCCTGTTTTCAGAGACTCTGCTGCAGTCTCTCACAGTTAGTCTTTAAAGCTGATGACGTGGGACGGCGTTGCGGTAGAGATGACCTCGAGAGTTCATTAACTGAGCCAGATCCCAAGTGTTCATGAAAAGCACAGGAAAGGTCAGAGCGCCGAATCAACATCCATCCATGGAAGAGTGTGGAGAAAAAACAGACCTTGACGACAGGCTGTTTATCTCTGGGGCTGAATGAGATAAGAGAAGTTGTTTTCAGATGGGCTAGACACAACATTGACTACAGCCCTATTGTTCCTGGTCATTCCAAATAATCCAATAATGTGGCCTTTTTCCTTCACACTAACTCTCCACTCCTCTTAAAATTCACATGGTGGAATCCATCTGAGAGTAATGAGAGTTTGGCTATTATTGGCAGTTTCCAATAATGCTGCCAACGTTATCCAAATTTTGCGATAAATTAGGAAAATACCAATTCAAAACAGCAGAAGACCTGTTATCATAATTCCAATCTGGTCTGTGGACGTCTTCCACGTCCTCAGGATATACGAGCTCTCCCACTCTGACCTCCTTGTTGAGAAGTCTGACCAATAACGTTGAAAGACCAGCTAATCAATTCCATGATTTAGATTTAGGATCGGGAAGCAGATAGAGGCTCCTGTAGATTAGGACTAGACAAAATCAAGACAAAAAGCAGCAAGCAGGGAAAAGTAGGAAGCGAAAGAAAAAGCGTCCGTCTCCTCTGAGAGCAAGGAGGAAAAAAAACTGTAACAACAAAGTCAGCCTTTTCCGGTTTCTAAGTGAGGCCTTTTTAGCATATCAGTTTCTGAACTTGACAATAATTATGTGACCTTGACGTCTAATTGTCCAAAACATCATTTAAGTTTGGATACTTTAAAGCCCCTATTCCAACAAAACTGTTTGATACAAACTTTGCTTATCCTTAGTTTTTTATGTGATGATGGTAGCCATTTTGATTTTGGCCAATATGGCCGCCGGAGTGAAGGATCAGAGTGCTTTCATCAACATTTTTATTCCTAGTTATCTTAAGTACTTATATGCAAAATATCAAAGTTTTGTCCAGAGTTGCACTTTAGTCCACTAAGGGCCCACACTATTAGGCAAGGTATAGATTTACACCTGATTGACTGATCTATAGTCAGCTGATGAAGCTTGTGGAAAGACGCTCTTCGTATGCACGGAAGGATTAACTCATTCATTCATTCGTTCGCTAAATAGTGAGGCTGACAGCCCCAGCAGGAACATACTACAGTGAAACAATGTGCTCTCATCCCAGTGTGTGTGTGATAAATTGAGGAGGACCTGAATAGAAACACGTCTGTGCTGTAATAAAGTGAAACTGATCATATCGCTGTCTGTTTATCATCCCATGGATTAATATTGTGTAATCTCACACTTTTACACATTAACAGTATCAGCAGCTTCCTGCCTGCATTCTTTCCTTCCTGCTTTTTCTGCAGCAACAGTGTTGTTTTTGATCTGAATTACAGGAGCGCGCATGTCACCTGGCTGAAATTACGTTGCTTAAGTGAAAGTGTTTATATCCTGCCTCGTAGTACAGGGACTCTCAGACAGAGAATGTTTGGTTAGGTGAAGACAACCTGGATATACAGTACTTATCCAGCTTAGTCGTACAGGCCCTCATATCAGTGACCAGTTTAAGTCAGAGATCGGCACATTTTGTTACAGCGAGGACCACAACAATGTGATTACCCGTCAATTCAAGGGCCACAGAATGGAATAATTACCAATCAAAACACTAATGCAGGATAAAACAATGGCTTGTGTTTTTGATTTTGTCTAATTTTCTTTTTCTTGTTTCATTTTATGTAGTATGTAGTAGGGGTGTAACGATACACAAAAATCACGGTTCGATGCGTACCTCGGTTTTGAGGTCACGGTTCGGTTCATTTTTGGTACGGTATGGAACAAAATGCAAAACATGAATTTGCTTGTTTATTTGAAACTTTAGTAAACCAACAATGTATTTAACTGAATATGAAAATAAGGTTACTAAAAACACAATACCGGTACTTGTAAAGTGCTGCCTGGTAATAATAATCTGAAACAAAAAATACATTAAGTATTATAGAAATAAGCTCACAGCTTATTAACAGCTTTTAACAAACAAAAAGTACAGCACAGTTCCAGCATGTAGCCCTTGGTTTAGACCTTCATATTTTTGGTCAGAAAAATTTACTTGTCCACATTGTCTGCAGTAAATGCAGATCTGATGGCAGTTACAAATGCAAAACATAAATTTGCTTGTTCATTCAAAACTTTAGTAAACCTACAATGTATTTAACATTATACAAAATATGAAAATAAAGTTAAAAAAAAAAAATATATATATATATATTAAAATACTATACTGTTGTAAAGTGGTTATAATAATATTCTCAAACAAAAAATACATAAAATATTATTAAAAAAAGATAAGCTCCTCACAGCTTGCTAACAGCTTTTATTCGCTGCTATAAAGACTCCGATGGCAGTTGTTACAGCTTTGGCCAGATCTGAATTGCTAGGCAGAGGTTGCTTGAATGCCGAAGTCAGCTGCGTTTGCACTAAGGACGTTTTCTTTCTTGTCGCAGTGATACTTGCGCTTAGGTGGTGCCGTTTCAAGTGAGTTAGCATGTTTGTCGTGTTCCCGGAAACAAACCCGATCTCAGCTGAACAATGTCGGCCCACTGCCCTCGTTTTATCCACTGGTGTTTCTCCGTTGCAATATTTCACCTGGAAGCCGAAGTGTTCCAAAGCAGGAGACTTTAGCGACGGGAGGGTCCTCCAGCTCTGGTTTCCCGCTAGCGTTAGCGTGCACAACCCTGTACCCGAACCGAACATCCTGTACCAAAACGATTCAATACAAATACATGTATTGTTACACCCTTAGTATGTAGTATTTTTCTCTCTATTTTTGTGTCATTTTGTTCATTTTTGTTTTTGTCATCTCCTGTAGTTTTCTGTCTTTTTGTTTGCTTTTGGAGTCATTTTGTGTGTTTTTCTTGTTGTTTTTTTTTTTTTTTTTGTAACATTGTGTATTGTTATTTGTGTGTTTTTATGTCATTTTGAGTATTTTTGTTATCATTTTACATGAATATCTGTCATTTTGTGTGCTTTTGGAGTCACTAAAAGCTTATCTCCTTGACCTATGTTGCCAGATTTGCGACAAGATTCTCCTTCTAAAAAAATGCCAAATTGCTGCAAAACCATGAAAACATATACAAGAAGGAATGGATAAACAGCTTGATGTTACATGAGGACAAAAGTTCACATTCTTTCTCTGCAGGCGCAATTGTTGTACTTAACTATAAACTTCATGTTTCTCTCTGAAAAAAGCCACAGTACCTGAGAGGCTTTCGTCACATGCAGATCTTTTGGATTCCCAGACAGCTGTATGTCATTATCCAGCTCAGCAGAAAGCCTGATCACACTCCACTTGGCATAATCAAGTGTCAGGTGTGAAGCAATGGAAACATCTCAAATGACCCAAAAAAAAAAAAAAAACTACACTTCCTGTTTAATAAAGATAGAAATGTAAAGTTCAGCAAGAAGATCAGACAATTTGTGTGAGCTCAAAAGTTAGTATTCAATGTTTTAAGAGGATTATAAAACCTATAGACGTTAAATTTTTCACCTGATTTTTATTATTGAGAGGCTGCTTCTATGTTTTGTTTCATAGTCTTTGTGCAAAACTTCAGTCGTAAAAGGTTTTCCCTTTGACTGATGACCTCAGACCTATAAGTGCAAGTAAACAGTTACGAGTCCGACCTCTTGCATGCCAAAATCTACCTCCTCGCAGCTCGTTTGTGCTAATTGTGCTGATCCGTCATGCTTCATCCTTCGTCCTGCTGTGTAGAGATTTTAAAAGGCCAAGCGAGGTTGAACGGCGGGGGTTTGAGGGTCAAGAGGGTTATGTCATGGAAACAGATCTTTGTGGAGACTCGCCCTAAAAGGCTTAGAGGCTGTAATACCACATGACACCTCTGTTTGTGAAATCCAATCAAAGCCAAGCAGCTAGCTCTAGTGCGCACAGTGTGATTATGCTAATGCAATTTGCTCTTGCGTGATTTTGGCTAGCTAGACATAAAGAAACATATTCACGTCTTATTAGTCATTAAATGGAATACCAGGAGTTTTGACCCTAAGGCATGAGAACATTCATTTCACAATGCTAGAATACGTTGTGTATTTATCAGTCTGCCATAACATTATGACCACATAGAGCTTTCCCCTTTCTGCAGTGGGTGTCAGGTCACCCACACATGTGAATCTATAAGCTTGTACACTGCTTTTCTCTCTTGGTGAACTGTCTCATTAAAACTCAAATACTAAGTGCTCGTGTTGTATGGAAGACGACACTATTCGAGACCTGAATTCACAGAGACCAAGACTTAAGGGAGTTGTGACCAAGACCAGAAAAATCCATTTCAAAAACCATGAAATGGTTGAACAGTTTAAGAGCATTCTTGCTTTAGTTTTAGTTTTCTTTTGAGTACATTTGACAAACAAAAACAAAGTGTCTGCAACTCTTTCAAAGCACTACATGGAAAAATCTCAAACCTTGACAAAGTTTTTCAACTAAAATCTTGCACAAAATAAATCCTTAAAAAGCCACTGATACATCGAGAATTATTTTAAATATCAAAAATTGTATTTGTTTATTTGTCAGGTGAATGATGCCTAAAGTAAGTGTTCAGGGTTATTACTGACATGAAATAGGAAAGATTGATGTCTGAGTTTTTGCAGGTGTCTGACACATTAGGCACAGTAAATATATTACCTTTTGACATATTGAAGATTGTCCCTCCTGTGTTCCACCCCTTACATACAGTACGGCATGTACGCTGATATTCAGATGTTAACTGTTATGTAAGAAGCTAATACAGAATGCTAGAAGCTGCTCTGGTCTCTTGCCTTTTTATTAACATTGCATGTGCACATGTATAACATATATAAAAATGTTTCACATGTGAAATGAATTTCATGTCACAATTGATGGGAAAAAATATGAACCTGTAGAGTTAAAATTTAAACCTAAAGGAACTATTTACACAAGCGTGATCTGAATGTGAAGTCACAGAAAAAACATTCACAAATGTGTAAACTGATATTTACACAAATAAAATGACTTGTAATGCAACATTTACTTTACTTTATTACTCATGGCTTTTATCCTTTACAACTACAAATCTGCTGCTACAGAATGTATCTGCGCTGCTTGAGTTTTGCCACACATTTTCCGAGACGTCTGTAGCAAACAGATTTGTACCTGTCGACACATTTGTGAATATTTTCAGATCATGCATGTGTTAATATTTCCTTTGGGTTTAAATTTAAATTCTACAGGTTCATCGTTTTTCCCATCATTGGTGATGATTAATTTCATGTGTGTGGGTTGTTTTATAAAAGTAAAAATTTTTACATACAAATTCACATTTTTTACCTTCAAGTTCTCACATCACATTCTACAAGCTCAACTATTTTGCCACATATTTATCTTGTCTCGACTGGTATTGACGGAAAAGCCAGAGTCCGGCCAGTCCGAGACAAGATCGAGTAAAAATACTCGAGTCTTCGACCATGACCTTCAAAATGTGGTCTGCAGACCAACACCGGTCTTGAGTACTACAACACTATTAGGTCCTTCAGTATACTATATTACAGTAGGTTGTCCTGGCATATTCTTGTGCTTGTGTGGGTTAGCTGTTGGTTGACCAGTTGGTTGCTCATTCATTTTATGTCAGTCGGTCTTAAAGTGCCCATGTTATGCTAAATCAATTGGAATTCTGTGCTTTAAACATCATTAAAGTGCTATTTGGGCTTCATACACATGCCCAAAGTGTTAGTTAGAGGGTGATTTGCTCCTTTCTTACTGCAGGGCGAGCCCAAACACCTCACACGTGCGTTCCCACTTTGATGACGAATTTGACGCGGCACTGAGCTGGAGAAGCCGCGCCTCCAGGGAGCTCTCTTCCGTGATTGACATGTAAACAGACACGCCCACGAAGGTGAGCATTTCAGCATCAGAAAGTGACTTTTCAGAGGCTAAAACTCTGGAAAACAGGCGAGTTTGGGAAAATAAACCTCAAATACTATGTTTTTGGGGTTCTTAGAACAAATGGAGATGGGTGAAAAATAGCATGATATGTGACCTTTAAACAGTATTCTTTAAATTTACATAATAACTCAGACAAATGCAATCCATCACAATATACATAGTGGTGTAATGCCTGTTTTTGCAGCCCAGCACTTAGCTTCTGATAGCAGCAGCCCTCAGGGAGCCATGGGCTCTTTTATCCACTCACACACACCAAACACACACATGTGTTGACCAGTCATCAGTGAGTTTTGTCTGACCACAGAAGCAACAGCAACACGCCATGAGCAGAGTGTGTGTTGTTTTAAGTGTTTCCGTGTGTTCAACCAACTGTGACGCATGTTTCTATGTTTTACACCTGAGAGCGTTTAGTTTACTGAATGCATCAGTGATTCCATTTACATGTGCAAAGCTCAGGGCACGCCCTGGGTCTGTGTCCTGATGTTTTCAGGAAATGTTGATAATGGGACAAGGAACAGGTGAAAAATGAGAAAATACCAAAAAATAGTGTGCCTGAGCCTGCTCCTTAAAGCGCAGTGGCTTATGGGTAATGTAGTATTGGTAAGGAAGTGCATTGTATGTCCCGCCTGGCACTCGTTCTGTACTTGCAGAGGTCTGCGCTCTCCGAGTGCTCTAGTTATTTATGTATTTATTTTAAAGTTGTAATTTGATTTCATCCCATGTCAGCATTATGATTTAGTTTTTATTATTTGACAAAAATAACAATATAGTTTGATTTAGTTTTTGTTCACATGTATTTTTTGCAATTAGTTATAGTCTCGTTATCACTTTAAAAAAATATTATGGAAGTGAAAGTTCTGATGTATTTGCATAAAAACAGTATATAAATTAGGGCTGTCAATTGATTAAAAAAATTAACTAATTAATCATACAATTTTCTGAAGTTCGTTGCGATTAATGTCACAAATGAAGAAGTCACAATAACTAACTTGACTGCTTTTACTAAAACAACTGTTTAATAGTATATTTTTTAAAACTGTTTTGCTTCCACAGATATATTGAACAAAACCTAAATGACTAATGAAATGCAGTGTTTAGTAGGTCAAACCTTTTTGCTGCCAGCATTAAATTGATGAATTTATGATACAAATCATTTTTGTTTAAAAAAAAAAACTTCAATCATAGGCTTAAAATACAGTCATGGATGTTTCAGGCTGAGTATCTTCACCTTTCATCTCTGCCAAGCTCCAGTATCCCTTATATTTTATGACAGGTGTACAAGAAATCTAAAATACCCACTTGTCACATGTGAGTAGAATCTGGTAACATTGAAATGCTGTGAACATTCCTACTAGGGCTGGTGATATGGACCAAAACTCATATCTCAATATATTTCCTTAAAATGGTGATATGAAATAAATCTAGATAATTTTATCAAATAAAGTCTGACCAGAAAAACAATTCTGGGTTAAATTTGCTGATGCAAAATGCCACACAGGGACATTTATTAGCAAACAGCTGATCAATATGTGGACTCATTAATCATCTAACTGAGCTTTACATGTTGTAAAAGCAGCGACTCCTAAAAATAGTATTTTGTTTCATATGATAAATGAAATTTTATAGTTTTCTATATCCCCAAAATAGAAAACTCGATACATCTTGAATTTCAATATATCGCCCAGCCCTAATTCCTAAATTATAAAACAGCCTAAATAAAAACATAGATGTGTATATGAAGTGTATGTGTTTATTTCATATACTTACAGTTTATATACAAGTCAACATATTGCATATTTACTGTTAATTTCACATTGCTTGTCTCTAAGTTAGACATTTACATTTTATTTTCATTACATATTTTCTGATAATTTCTCATACTCACTCATGTGGTTCTCTGGTATTCACGAATGACTTATTAGACACATTTGTTGTTGTAAACTTCACATCATTTAACACTTTTTTTTAAAGCAGTTTATATTTGTAGAGCTTATGATTGGCTGATTTTTCATGGTGACATACGTTGTTCCTTCCGCTATGGTAGACGCTAAAATCTCAGTTATTAATCTAACAGAACGTGTAACTGTGTCCCATCCTGCTGCTCTTTAGGAAGATAAACTCTGTGTCACGTTTCACAACGTATTTAAACAAGTTCTTTGTTTTTCTTTGCTGGACTGTCTTCATTCATCATCTCTGTTCTGAGTTGTTTCCGGGTTTGTTGCCGCTGTCAGCACTAATCTCACGAGAACTGTCACTCAGGCCTTTTCAGGTTGTAGTTTTCGCGAGGTTAGTGATGTTAGCGTTCAGTTTAGTGAGGCATATTTTACTTATTATTACATTAAAATATGGGATATTTATGGGAAAATACTAATACGGGAAGATGGAGGGAAAGAGGGATAAAATAGGGGATACTTGACAGGTATGCCTATTAGACATGACACGCCTCTCTCTGATTGGCTCCTACACTGGCGAGCATTACCAGTGTAATTGGGAAAATATCTAAAATCATTGTGCTTTTGTAATTCTAAATTGGTGTGATTATATAACAATAGCAGATTTATTGCTCCTCATCATAATTTGGTGTTGAATGTCAGTGTTGAAGGCTGTGGTTAGAGACGGAGTTTATCACAGATCTATATTTTCCCACTGACCCTTTAACACCAGCCGTCTGTTACCAGTCAGGAAACAGAATGAAGTGCACAAACCTTTTGGTTATCCATACAACCTTAACCTTTATGTTAAGTTTCTTTACTTGTCAAAACACATTTTTCAAGAAGGACAAAAATGCCAAAAACCGATTATTCCCTCCTATCTCCTTTCCTATCCACATTTCCTTAACCCCGGAAGTGTTTAAGTGGCGGCCATGATAAAGAGTGTTTCAATTCTCTAAAAGCTAAGGAAAAGAGGCCTAATGCTTCCTTTATAACCTCCTTTAGCTTAGGAAACGCTGATGCATCCTTTACCAAAGGAGACCAGGGCTACATCCAAATAGTCCCTCCTATCTCCTTTACTATCCACTGTTCCTTCAACACTTCAAGTGTTTAAGTGGTGGCCATGATAAAGTGATCTAAAATAATCTAAAATTTTTTATATTCTTATAATATGTAAGACATATTATCAGATTATAACTGACAAAACAGACACTTTGTTGTTCAATGAAAAGGGAAAAAAGAGACGTTTTTAGCCACATTATGTTTTATTCAACATAATTCATATTAGTGAGTGGAAGGTGAGTGTGAGCAAACATTCTCAATGTGACGTTCTTTTAGTTTCACTTTTGTTCCTCGTATTCTGGTAGCCTCTTTTCCTTTGATTTACATTCAGACCGTGTGATTTTTTAGAATAAATCAGCGGAAAGTGTTATAAATGTGCTTTTAGTCCATTTTCGGAAATGTGTAGTTTTTCCACCACGGCAGACGTCACTAACCTTCACGGTCATCAGATTATTACGTCACCTCGTGGAAGTGTGTCTGTCAAAACAAACGTGATGGCTGTTTCCTAACTCCTCTCCTAACACCTTTCCTTAACCCCGTGACGTCATCCACAGGGTTAATGAACAGTGGATAGGAAAGGAGATAGGAGGGATTATTTGGACGCAGCTCAGATATTGCTGCCCCACAATTCCTTGCGGCGGCAACAACATCCGAGCGTTCACGGAAACTCGCGATCTGTCGTTCAAGAAAAATGTATAGGAGACATTTTTAGCCACATTGTTTCATTCAACATATTTTGTTAACCTAGGAATGCTCTGTGCGGTTCTACATTTGTATGTCAACAACGTTATGTAGACCTATATCTTGCAAGGATATAACAATTTCATACATCATCATACTTCTTTTGGATTCATTTGGATTATTTTGTTGATTTGTGAGTAGAAGGTGAGTGTGAGCAACCATTAGTTTCACTTTTGTTCCTCGTAGCCTGGTAACCTCTTTTCCTTTCATTTACATTCAAACCTTGTGATTATTGAGATTATATCAGTGGTTAGAGGAACAGGGGAAAGTGCTATGAATGCACTTTTCATTCATTTTTGGACAATTGTAGTTTTTTCACCACTGCAGACGTCACTAACCTTCACCGCCGTCGGATTATTACATCCCCTAAAGTGTGTCTGATTGTCAAAACAACAAGATGGCCTTTTCCTAACTCCTTTTGGAAGACTCCTAGCAATTTTCCTTAGCCCTGTGACGTCATCCACAGGGTTAAGGAAAAGTGGATAGGAAAGGAGTTAGGAGCGACTATTCCAACACAGCGTTAGTCTTATTCTCATTTTGAAGTAGCCAATGAATAGTACATGTTGTTCCTGATCTGTTTGTGGCCATATACATGCTGGTGAGGTATTTTTCCTTTTAGAAAGTCACCTAAAGATTCTCTTTAAGTCTCTTATTCTCCCTGCAGTGATGTCACGTCCGTCCTTCTGTCTCCTGTTGAAACCCCTCGTCTCATTCCTGTCTTCAGTTCTCGCGCCCCAGGCAAAGCCGTCAATCCTCCAACTTGTCACACTCTCTGGCGAGGTTCACTTTCTCTTGTCTTATCTTATCACTGGTATGCTCTGAAATTACATTTTTATATTCTAACAACTCCCTACAGTAATACTTCAGTGCAGACTGACAAAGGGCTTTTCCACCATTTTATCCCATTACTTCTCTCCCTATTTTTCTTTATTTAACTACACAGGGAGACAAAGACTTTCTCCTTGAACTTCACTCATAAAAACTCCTCATTTGCCTCCTGCCTAAGGCTCTACTCCTCGTCCTTTACTGAGGTCTACTATAAAGAATCTAGCACCTTACTTAAAAGTTTAATTAGTTTAAATTTCTAGTTACTTTTCTAAGTGAGCAAATCAATCACGAAATAACTTAAAATACTTCTAAGTTACTTTGCAAAGTGATATTAAATGGGGTTTTGATATTTCTGAGTGTATTCTGAGATTGGATGATCTAATACTACAGGATAGCTGTCACAAAATATTCATCTTTACATCAATAAAGCTTAGACCAGGGGTTGTCAACCTTGGGGTTAGGACCCCATTTGAGGTCACGAGACACTGGGAGGGTTAGCCAGATGCCTTCAAAACACTAAGAATATATTTTTTTAATAATTTGAGCCC
Source organism: Gouania willdenowi (assembly GCF_900634775.1). Taxonomy (NCBI): domain Eukaryota; kingdom Metazoa; phylum Chordata; class Actinopteri; order Blenniiformes; family Gobiesocidae; genus Gouania; species Gouania willdenowi. Next base: position 29,116,476 of record NC_041057.1, on the reverse strand, counting down.
AATTTTGATTATTTTTTAACCTTTTTCTGCAACTACACCAAACCTTCCATATTTTAACCTATTTTTATCACCTTTTTTGCCATATTTTTGCTCCTTTTAATGCATTTTTGCTACATTACTCCCATTTCTGCCACTTCCCATTTCAAAGCCTTTTCTTCACATTTTTTCCACTTTCAAGACATATTTGGAAAATATAAACCTTTTTCACCACTGATGTTGCATATGTTGACCTATTATTGTCACTTTTATCCTATTTTCACCATATTTTATGCTTAATTTTTTGCCAATTTAACCACATTCACGATTTGTAATGTCCAATATTAGCCAGTTTAAACTAATTTTCCCTAATTTTTAAAATTCCATTACCCACAATGTGCAACTTTTACCCAATTTCTGTTGTTTTTAAGAATTCCATTTCACCACCCTTTTCAGCGTTTGTATTTACTTTTAGTGACTTTTATTTCTATTAAAACAAGGATTTACATCTTTAAGATGACTATATACTTTATAACAAATAATAATAAACTTCCTGGATAACAGTGGATCTTATTCAGATAAATAAATGTGGTTATCACAAATTCATAGAACAATGGACCATCATTTTAATGACTTGGCCCCAAGAATCTCTCCTCTTTATTCCTCCTGATAGATGGCTCTGTCTCCACATGACTGTTCTTTAATGTTCATGTTTGTGTTCAACCACTTTCAGCTACAGTGGGGGTCCCTGATCTCTGGAACCTTTTTTGGGGGGGTCGCAGGCTGAAAAGGTTGAGAACCATTGACTTAAACTACAAATAACAAAAAAGTCTGTCATAATGCAGCATCCTCAACACTGTGAGAGCAGCAAATACTCAAAAGTAACTCCTGCTCTGACTCCAAACATTCTTGAAAGGGCACCAGAAAAATACCGAACACCATCAAAGCAGGTCAAACAAGTAAACTAAATTTACAGATTTCTTTTTATCTTCATCTTGCTGTCATGATTTATCCACTTCTACAAATCCCAACATGAGGTTGTGTTACATTATTCGTCCGTAGAATTAGATCCACTTATCAGATGACTGGAGATCACACAAGGTTTCACCTTCCACATGGTTGATGTCGGGCTGTGAGCAGCTGCAAAAACATGCCAGAGGAAGGTTAGGTCTGTATAAAAAGGTTTATCAGCTCAGGGTCATGCTGATAACGTGTCTCTGAATTATTACAACTGTGCTACATTATTAGGTGGGGCTGAGCTCCAAACTGAAAGGAACAAACCTGAGTTCTGAATATTTTCCTCTGATCTGTCTTTGTTTTATGCATCAGGGAGAATCTTAAATCTGCACACTTGACACGCTCAAACACATTCTCAAGCATGATTTTATTACAATAGATGGGGTATCTTTCATCACAGGGGGGCCACATGATAAACATTCATGTCAGCATTTAGAATAATGACCAATCTGAGAACTAATTCAGGAAACAACAATGGGTTTGTGTGTTTTCTGAGGTATGTTACTCTCATTTAATGTTTTTTTGGTGTCATGTTGTCTATTTTTTCATTATTTTTTGTTTATTTTGGGGTCGCTTTGTGTACCTTTTTTGTCATTTTGTAAATACTGTATTTCAGATTTTTGGAGTGGTTGTGTGTATTATGGTTAACTGTTTGTGATCTGTAAGTTTGTATTATTTTTCTGATGTGGGTTTCTCATTTTATGTTTTTGTTGTCAAGTTGTATAGTTTTCTGTTATTTTTGTTTATTTTTTGTGTTTCTTTTGTGTAATTTTCTTTAATTTTTAATGATTTTTTTTAAGTCACTTTGTGTATTTTTGTTTACATTTCGTATACTTTCATTTTTGTAGTCGTTTTGTGTATTTTGTGTGATGTATGTTTTTAGAGTAATTTTTGTGTATTTCTGTTGTCGGAATACATTTGTATACAATATATTTGTATATTCTAATGTTTTTGTAGTCAATTTTGGAGTAGTTTTTTGTGTTTTTCAGATATGTGTGTATTTTTGTTATCTGTTTGTGATAATTTTTTATTGTTTTTCTGATGTGTGTTTCTCTCGTTTTATGTGTTTTTGTAGTGATGTGTAGTTTTCTGTTATTTTTCTTTATTTTGGTGGTTCTTTTGTGTAATTTTGTGTAATTTATAATGTTTTTTTTAAGTCACTTTGTGTATTTTTGTTGTTTTGTATACTTTTCAGATTTTTGTACTTGTTTTGTGGATTTTTGTTTTCTGTTGATAATTTTATCAAATAAAGTCTGACCAGAAAGACAATTCTGGGTTAAATTTGCTGATGCAAAATGCTACACAGGGACATTTATTAACAAACAAACTGATCAATATGTGCACTCAATAATCCATCTGAGCTTTACATGTTGTTCTGAGAAGTAAAAGCAGCGACTCCTAAAACTAGTATTTTGATACATAATAAGCCATAATATATATATATATATATATATATATAAATACTAGTTTTAGGAGTCGCTGCTTTTACTTCTCAGAACAACATATATATATATATATATATATCGCCAAAATGAAAACTCAATACATCTTGAATCACGATATATCGCCCAGCCCTAATTCCTAAATTAAAAAACAGCCAATATAAAAACATAAATGTGTATATGAAGCACATGTTTATTTAATATACTTACAGTTAATAAACAAGTTGACACATTGGATATTTACTGTTAATTTCACATTGCTTGTCTTTAAGTTAGACATTAACATTTTATTTACATTATATATTTTATTATAATCAGTTTAGTGAGGCATCTTTTATTTGTTACATTAAAATACGGGATGTTTACGGGAAAATACTAATACAGGAAGATGGTGGGAAAGAGGGGTATAATACGGGAGTTTCCCGGCCAAAACGTAGTACTTGACAGGTATGATCTTTGTATATTTCTGTTATCAAAAGACGTGTATACAATATTGATGAGTTGGAGCAGAAACATGCCACAAATAATTTTGAAGTGTAATGTGCACTCCAGGCCTGAAGGGGCAACAGCAAATCCTGGAAGTAGAACTTAAAAAACATCCACCAGTGTTTCCTTAGGGACCATATTTGTGGAGCTTCTTCTTCCAAAGCATGGCTTAAACATAAACTTACGCTTGACATGAAGATGCAACTGGTAGGAATCCAATTGTGAATGACTTTTTAAAAAAATAGTCTGAAGTTGAGTTTAAAAAATGCATTTTGTTTAAATTGTAAAAAAAAAAAAAAAAAACTACTTAGTTTGTTTTGTTTGCAGTGATGAAACACATATTTTAGGACCAATACCGATTTTTTTTTTTTCCATCAGCCTTAGTCGATGACAGATACGGATTGCTGATTTTCTTGAGCCAATGTTTGGAGCCTCAATTTACATTATCAAAATTACACAGTGATGATAACAAATGGTAGAAGTCCCAATTCTAAAAAAAGGAACAGTTATGGAAATTAACAAAGGTAAGTTAAAACGACAAGTTAAAAAAATTTAACAAATAATAAAAACAGGTGATGTAGAACAAGTAAAAAAATAGAGTGAGACATCTCATGAAATATAATGAATGGGAACTGTTCGTCCTTGTCCTGAGAGTAGCTTTGACAAAAGTTGGACTGACTGAAGATATATTCAATAAATATATAATTATAGTTTCTGTTCTAAATTGCATCAACATTAACAGGAATAAATATTCAAACAAGTAGTAAACTGCTTCTCAAAGTTTTAAAAACTCTCCTTTTCAGCGCTGAGAGGAAGGGAGAGAGAAACACACACGCCAAACCTCCAGCCAGCTGCTCCTTAAATACAACTGCGGCAGCAACACGGAACCATGGAACATCATCGGCTAAGTTAAACAGTTAAAAGATGCTTTGAAAGTTTAAAACTAGCCATTGAGGTTGAAGAGCTTCCTTCACGCTCTGCTTGTGGGGGAGGGGCTCTGCACTCTGCAGCCTCTGTCTCTAGCAACATGGAGCAGCCTGTGGCAGCCGCTCTGTATATAAAGCAGATCGGTCAATGCTGATACTCGTTAAACACGCAAAAATTGTCCGACTAAATCTGCCGGTCGATGAATCGGTCGATTACTACTGAGTATTTCTTTTCTGTTTGTCTAAGGTTATCAACCTATTGGGCTTTTAAAACTTCTTTAAGAAAAATAAAAGCAAGCTATTAGAAGCAAGCTATTTTTCAAGTTTGGGCAAATCTGTGTGAAAATTGACACAACTTGACATTTGTATATTCTAGTGTTTTTGTAGTCAATTTTGGAGTAGTTTTGTGTATGTTTGTAATTTTGTGCGTTTAAATATTAGACCAAGGGCCATATGTGGCCCCTTCGTCACCAGTTGTCCTGGGGCCAGTTTCCAGTTGCTGCAATAGATGAGTAAATTGAATAGAAACAGACAGATGTTGACGTCAATGATGTTGTAAAGTTCCCCCGTGCAGAAGGTCAAAGGCAGGTGGATCAGTCATCTGAGTGTTCTGATGAGACAGGCCAGTCCTCCGCACACACTAACTGCTCTTTTGGGGCTGCACTGATGTATACTGATGAATCCTTATTAAATGACAACTCACTCAACCAAACAAAGGTTTAATAACTCAGGTCAAACATGAGACATCTGGTGATGATGGAGCACAGCTGGGATGATCCAACAGAAGTTAAAGAGTGTTCCGGGAAAGATTGTAGGATCTGTGTGTAACCTTGCACAATGAATTTAAAGAGATCCAAGCAGAGGAGAGTTCCATCAAGTGAGAATTTGGTTAAAATAAAAGTATATACCGAGCTCTGATTATTGCTATTATGTTGGAAATTGGTAGATACATGTCTACAATTTATGTTATTTCATATGCTCAGCATTGGTGCCATTATTCTTTATAGAGTCATTTCATGTCATTTCATGTCATTTTTAGGACATCCCACGCATGAAAAAAATTCTGAATGTTTACCAATTTTTTTTTTATTTATTCATTATGCACACTGTAAATTTTAGTTTGATTGGATGAATACTTTTTGAGATATGGACAAATTTAGTGTGGGGGTATGTGTCAGTTGATCAGTTTTGAGCTATGTACATAGACTGTTCAAATCACTAATGTTTAGTCAGATATACGCATTGGTTCTTGGCTGACGGTCTTAAAATCTGAAAAATACTTTTGTGACAGAATTTTATTGGCCCATAACCGCATGCATCGTTCCTTATTTCCTCATTCCGGTAAAAGAAGAAGCAAAGCATGTTAATTGTTTTAAATTTCCAACTGAATGAACATCTAACAGACTGCCACTATATTTGGTTCATATCTGACTGTGGATTAACTTTGGCTGAGGTCTTTTGTGCGTCTCTGACTTTTTCCCACATGTGTAAGTTCATTGCTTGCTGATGGACTATGTTGCGTTGGGACTTTTTCACTAGTCGTTTACTTTGTATCTGTTGTTGTGTTTTGATCTACTAGTACAGTGCCCATTGGAAGTATGTATTCATATAGTGGGAGCATAGGTAGAGTTGTTAGTTATGACCAAATGAGTATGTGTTTGGAGGTTGGATGTACAAAGAGATGTACATACTCTGTACTATGTTATAAAGGGGTTTATTTGCAGGTGCAAAGTAAAATTGTGTGTGTGATTTCCCTGGTTTAATTCTATAGGACATGCGCATGATAAATGTTTGTTGTTTTTTTTTTACTAATTTTTATATTTTGTTCGTTTGGTGTATTTTTCTGTAATGTATGTTTTTTTGGAGTCATTATGTGTATTTTTCTATCTTTCAGTTGTTTTTGTGCATTTTTTTGGTATAATTATTGTTTTTTGTTGCCATGGTAGTGTGATTCAGAAGTTATTTTATGTATTGTATCTTTTTTTGTGTTGTTTTGTGCATTTCTGTTGTCATTTTAGTCTATTTTTTTAATAAATATTTAGTTTTGTGTATTTTGAGTCATTTTCATATTATTGTTGTCGTTTGGTGTATTTTTCTGTAATATATGTTTTTTGGAGTCATTTTGTGTGTTTTTGGAGCCTTTTTGTATATTTCTGTTGTTGTTTTGTGTACTTTCTGTATAACTATGTTTAGTTTTTGTTTTACATCATTATGTGTATTTTTGTATCTTACAGTTGTGCTTTTGTGCGTTTTTTGTATAGTTATTATTTTTTTGTTGCCATTGTAGTGTCATTCTGGAGTCATTTTGTGTATTTTTGTATCTTTTTGTTGTAATTTGTGTATTTTTTGTATAAATATTTAGATTTGTGTATTTTGAGTCATTTTCATATTTTTGTTGTCATGTGTGTGTGTGTGGGGGGGGGTCCGTTATACACTCAACACTCACATACCTGCACATGTGTACACGCCTGCACGCATGTCACGTAGATGGTGATTGCAGCCATTGCCCCTCAATAACTTCCGCATCCCGTCATAACTTCCGGGTCTAAATAGCGAACGGTCAAACTAACATGAAAATAAACGTTTTGAAACGTCATCACCAGATAAGGGACAGTAAAAAAGTATGTTTCCCTTAAATAGAAGTCCACAGGAGCTCAGACACGCACCGGAAGTGAACTGTGTAGTGAAATAGATATAGATGGTGCGCTAGCGCCCCCTCACACTCTGAGGTCAAAAGCTGAATAGGTTTCATTTCTGGGTGGACATGAATGTACCGTCAAGCCGAAATAAAATTAAAATAAACATTTGGAAATGACCAAATTACTCCAAAATAACAGATGCACACACTTGGGATATTTAGAAGCCGTTGACTAAGTTTCAGGTCGAATTCATACTGCGTCAAGGAGATATTCGCTCCACACATGCACACATACACACACAGACCTTTTTTGCTTTTATAGATAGATTTACAGGTTCTTTTAGTTGTAGTTTTCTGTTTGTTTTATTCTCTGCTTTTTCTGTGAGGCAAGACTTATATATGTGTCTCACTCCGGTAAGATAAATATATTCTTCTTGCTTCTTCCTGTTTCCACCCAGGTGTGCCTAGTCTCCTGATTCTCTTCCCGACAGAATTTAAATTATGCTTGTACCAGTTTACACATTGATGGACTGTTAATGTATTACACTCCAGGCTTCAAACTCATGGAAACATCCATGAATTTTTTAAAGAAAGTCTACCTAACTTGACAGTAGACAAAAACCGTAGAAAGTAGTCCTCTAGTGTTTTAGAATAAGCCAAGGAAGCTGTATTCATAGATTTGTGCATATATTTACATTTCCAATGTTTTTGCATGGTGTTGCATCATTGAAACCATGCGAGTAATTTCAATGGCAAGAGAAAAGTCTTTCAAAAGGTTGCATCCCTGCAAGCAAGCCATAATATGAATTTCTTTTACAGGCTCATGTTTGTGTTCAGCAGTTGGTTTTAAAGCACCTGCCATTGTTCCCCTTGGCTTCCAAAGTGCCTTGTTGTTGCAGCATTTATTTAAACTGTTGTTAATGGGAGGTGTGAAGGCCCGTGAAATATGCAGGATTTTAACTCCAGGGCGTTATTCAAAATGCTGTCATTTTCTCTAGCAAGAATGTTAAACGAAATCCATCTCAAACAGGATGAATTTTAATCAGATGAATTTGCATAATTTGCTTTCTTTTGACTTATTGTACTCTCAGTTTATTGGCACAGTCATTAAATCCAAACGTTTGGGGTTCAATTGTCTGCATTGATGGACAGACAGTGACTGTTTGAAATGGCACATTCTGTACTATGCACTACAAACCCAATGAGTATATACTGTCTGCTATATACTATAAGTATGATTAGGAGGATTAGGATAGTGAACGTTGCTCCCAAAGTATACTTAGAAGTTACCCATGATGCATTTCTAACCAACAACGACAAAAACAATAAATATCTTTGTTGATTCTCCACCTTTGAAAGTTCTGAAAAAGATTTAAGTGACAAAGTGACCAAGTAGAATATCAACATGTGCGTATTTGATCCATAAAACTCAAGGAAAACATGTTTCATGCTAACATTTTGGAGATTTTTGGACACCCTTTGTTGTGCTACTGACAAAACTTTTGGTTAACATCAAAACCTAACCTAACCCTAGCCCTATTTACAAAAGAGTTAAAAAACTAATGGTAAATGGACTAGATTTATATACAGTAGCGCTTTATCACCACACTGAAGCAGTCCCAAAGCTCTTTACATAGCAGCTCATTCACCCAATCACTCTCACATTCACACACCAGTGGGACAGGACTGCCATGCAAGGCGCTAGTCGACCACTGGGAGCAACTTAGGGTTCAGTGTCTTGCCCAAGGACACTTCGACACATAGTCAGGTACTGGGATCGAACCCCCAACCTCTCGATCAGAAAATGACCCTCCACCACCTGAGCCACCGTCGCCCAATGGAAGATAAGGATAACTATTTTACATTACGTTCGCAATGCATCATGGGACGGTTGAGTATGACTAGTCTGCCCACCGTGCATACTTCAAAAATGTCCCAATATAGTATACATCTGGGTATTTCTCACTTACTCATTCTTTCCATACTATGTAATGGGGCAGCCACGGCTCAGTGGTAGAGTTGGTCATTTAATAACCAAAGGGTTGGTGGTTCGAATTCCGCTCTATCCAAGTCATTGTCGTTGTGTCCTTGAGCAAGGCACTTTACCCACATTGCCTCGTATGAATGTGGTGTGAGAGAGAGTGTTGGTGGTGGTCAGAGGGACAGATGGTGCACTATGGCAGCCTCACTTCTGGCAGTCAGCAGTCAGGGAAGATGTGGCTACAATAGTAGCTTACCACCACTGTGTGTGGAGTGAAAAAAATAATGCATATCAATGTAAAGCACTTTGAGTGTCTAAGAAAAAGTGCAATATAAAATCCAATGCATAAATGTGAACACACTACATACTCATTTTGATGTCAGACTCAGTATGAGTAGTACGTTAGTATGAGTAGTACGTTAGCATGAGTAGTACGTTAGCATGAGTAGTACGTTAGCATGAGTAGTACGTTAGCATGAGTAGTACGTTAGCATGACGTTTACAACACAGACCAGGGTTGGGGTCAATTACATTTTTCAGTTACAAATACATTTTCAATTATCAATGTTCAATTACGATTACAGTGACCAGCATTTTTTCCAATTACAATTAAATGACAATTATTTTTCATCCCCAAAGTCAATTACAATTACGTTCTTAAATACTAAAGTTCAATTACAACTAGTCACATTTACGGAGCCTAAAATAGATAACTTATAAAAAGTAAACAAATGTTTGTTTTCTGTTAGCATCTCTTATGATAATGGCTCCTAAATCAGCTGTAAAATCCACTAAAAACAAATATGTACCATAACATTTACCATGTTAGGCTTCCTAATCAGTTTAGCCCTTTAAATGGACAAATGTGGGAAAGCTTGAAGCTTCAATAATCGTTTGCGTTAAATTCTAATTGACATTTTTTTAACTGAATTTTCAAGGCAATTATAATTATAAAGTCAATTATCTAAACTCGATTACAACAGCAACAGATTCTGACTGTGTTAAATTATAATTACAATTATATAATTGTAATTTACTGTCATTTACGTGATTACAATTATAATTGACCACAACGCTGACACAGTTTGTTGATCAGGTGAAGGTTCAGTGAGAGCTACAGAGGCAGCTAAAGTTATTAAATAAAAACATATGCACTAGAGCAGGGGTTCTCAACTGGTCTCACCCTGCCACCGTCATATCGTGACCCTTTTTTTTTTAGAATTCAACCAACCAAACTGAGTTTTTCAAAAATAGCCATTGAAAACACACACATAATATTTTTTGAAACATAAATGTATATATTTTCCTGTGCAACATGCCTGTCAAAAGAAAAGATTCTTTCAAAATAAGACTAGTCCAACATGAGAGATATTAAGTTTTGTTTTTTATTTTTGACCTGCTGTCTGCAACCCACCCAGTACAAGTACGTGACCCACTTTTGGGTCCTGACCCACCAGTTGAGAATCACTGCACTAGAGGTCAACCGATATGGGATTTTCAAAGACCGATACTGATTTAAAAAAAAAAAAAAAAAAATCATTCTGAAGCCGATATTTTAGGCCGATATACTTTTTTTTAAAGCACATTGATTATGAAAGACAATTGAAACACTCATATGATATAAATGTATATATTAGAAATTAAATTAAATACACCAATAAAACTCTTAACATTTATTGAACTTTAAATATACCCGTACACAATCATGTAAAACAAAAAGTATAGGACGGGTAAGTCGCAGTTACAATATAGAATGTGATAGTAGTGGTTTAAACTAAATACCTGTTTTAGGTATTAGCACTCACTCCTTCCCTCTGTTCTCAGCCACCACCATTATACCTAAGCTTCACACTTGTCAGCATATACACAATTACAACTTAACATCTCACTCTCACTTTAAAATAATCTACTCTTCCCCACCTTTTCTATTTTCTACCCTGACTCCCTCTTCCTTGTTCCCTTCTCCTCTCACTTAGGTGTAACACTGCCTTCTCTTTTTATATCCTCCCTATAATAAAGCGTTTTTACCCTTCCTTAGGGAGGGTTGGTGATGGTAAAAAAAATGTATATATATATATATATATATATTATTTTTATTTTTTTTGGCCACTCTTGAAAAAAGTCCATATATCGGCCATAATATGCACACTGGATGCAGCAGAATGATGACTAACCCAGTGATCAACAGTCCTGGTGGAGCCCGTGTGCTTTATATCAGTAAAACTGCTCATAAAAAGCCCAGAGTTGTTATTTTGAAGTGCAGCCTGTTTGCTTTGTTTTATCATCAGTATTTATTTTCTACTTGTATGTGTTGAACCCAACAGCTACAAAGCCTCACAAGTACCGCAATTAAATGACTCTAGAAATGCTTGTGTTTCTTTAACAATTTATCAAACACAGGTTTGCACCCAAAAATGGTACAAATAAGTTGTACAGTAGACAAATCCAGACCAAATGAAAATAGATCAGTTATTTTAGAAAGCTGTGTTTTCTTTTTCAAAAGACATTACCCATTACACACACACACACACACACACACACACACACACACACACACACACACACACACACACACACACACACACACACACACACACACACACACACAGTAGCAGATTAATAAGAGCACAGCCCAAGGCATTTACCACCACTCCATTATTCAGTTTGATTATCTGGAGGAAATGATAGAGTATTAGAGCTTTTAATGACTTGTCGTCCCCTGGTGAATTGCTTGCTGATGAGAATGGTTTTAATCTTTGTGCGGCGCTAACTCGCTTCAGAATCACAGCAGCAGATGTTGCAAACTGTCCACAAACACAGGTTAATGGGCCTCATAAGCAGGAAAAAGAGCGACGGGGGGACGACAGCAAATTAAAACACTTGATTATAATGGTGATCCTTCAGAGAAGCTGGGAATTACTTATTACTTATATTAGACCTCTGGCATTGTCAATGGGGAGAGCGATCCCTCCTGCAAAGGTAAATAAGATAACAAATGCTGACAGTGGAAGCAGAGATCATTTTGTTTTCAGCTGACATTATACACAGAGGTGTAAAGAGTACTAATATATCCTACTCAAGTAGAAGTAGAGCTGCACAATTAATCACATTTTAATCGTGATCACAATTTTGGTTGCCATGATTAAATTAACCTGATCGTTGACAATATTTACATTTAACATGTGTTTTCTGCTGCAGGTCAAATCAGGCACTTTAACCTTTAGTCAACGGCAGCGTTGAGTAATGTGGTGGAGTGATGAGAGCTGTAATTGTTTCTAATGAGTTTCATTTTGTGGAAGCACTCTGTAATAGTGTATTTATTTAGTTAACGCTTGGTAGATTTTAAATTCTTTGGTTAATTTCTCTTTTTCTTGGTATAATTTTAATTTAAAGCTTCATTTTGCACTGTAAACTGTTCATATATTGTTGTTTTTTTTTTTTTTAAATAGTGCAAAAGAAATACAGATTTTTTCCAAAAATGATAAACAATTGTGGTTATAATCGTCATTACAATATTGATCAAAATATGTGATTATCATTTTGGTCATAATCGTAAGTAGAATTAATGTTACTTGATTAAAATTGTGCTCAAGTACAAGTAAATCATACGTAAAATACAAGTAAAAAGTACCTCAATTAAATAGTACTCAAAGTAAAAGTTACTTGTTACTTTCACCCCATGTTTATTTTTAAATAAACGTTTATATTATTTTTATATAAACGTTTATTTTTAAATAAGCGTTTTTTTATATAAACGTTTATTTTATATAAATGTTTATTTTTATACAAACGTTTATTTTTATACAAACGTTTATTTTTATACAAACGTTTATTTTTATACGAACGTTTATTTTATATAAATGTTTATTTTTATACAAACGTTTATTTTTATACAAACGTTTATTTTTATACAAACGTTTATTTTTATATGAACGTTTATTTTTATATAAACGTTTGTTTTTGTATAAATGTGTCGGTGAAATATGTTTGAGCTCTGTCCATCCGTCCGTCCGAGTTAAAGGGGACAGCTTTTCTCAGATAACCAAATTCTGTGTGTGGCTTCAGGTTTGAAAATGAGAAGCGCACAATTATCTTTTCTCAAGTTATTGCCCTTGTTCCGTTTTTCGGACTCTGTTCGAGGTATCTTCAAAGGGGACAGTTTTTTTTAGAAACTGTTTCAGATAGTTATGTGATAATATTTTCTTATGTGTACGTCTAATTTCTTAGATGAGGTTGTGAGTTATAATGCCAACCATTCTGGCGGGGGGATGTTGATGACTGTCTTTTTGTCGCTAATAAATCTTGTCACGGTTCCCTTACATACCGTAAACATTTCATGTATGAATTTAAAAAGAAAGACAAAATCTTGCACAATTGGAACTTCATTTATTTTCCACAAAAGCATCTGTATAAAACAGAAGGTTTGTCAAAATGTACAATATTTTTTTCAAGTAAAATAACATCAATAAATTCCATTCAAAGTAAAATAAGCTACATTTATAAACTCTGAAACTGAGAAAATAACCAACATTCAATGCTGTTTTGGTTCCATGCATTACGTTTAATCTGATTGGTCGGCTATGATGTGATGCATTTGATTGTCTGGTCATTTCATTTTTTTGTAATTTCACAAAGTCCGTTGATCATTTTAAAACAAAAAATAATAATTTACTCAGTAAAGGTTGGGTGTAGAAATGTAATGAATTACTTTACCTTTTCTAAAACTTACTTAAGTAAAATGACTGATTTAGAAAAAGTACAAGTACCCATAAAAGCAACTCAATTACAGTAACGTGAGTACTCCGTACATACGCACACAGCAACAGGAAGCCATCAGCCACAGAGATCCAAGACTGTAGGAACAATTGTCCTCATCAATGCAGTCTGTTAATCAATACGTTATCGTCCAAAATCAGCAGTTCTCACACTGAGCAAAACAACTGTCAGCAGCTGTTGCATGATGGGATGTAACAACTTTGATTTATGTAGCGCTGTCATCTCTACTGTAGTAGTTCCTGTATTCACATTCACACAATTATTACACGACAACAGCATCAGAGCTGCTATACAAGGCACTAATCCTCTACTGGGACCAATTAAGGATTAAATGTCTTGCCTCGGGTACCTTAAAATCAAGTGGGCTGTGTCTCGATTAAAGGATGAGCCTTTTTACTACGTTAGTTGAAGTCAATGTGGAAAAACTCCCAAAAAAACACATTTGTTGTAATGTTATTGTGCTAAACTGTCTCTCCCATACCAGTCAACAGGCCATTACATTTCTCATACAATATGCTGGGAGCCAGGGCCACTCCTCCCTTTTTTCACTATTATATCATATTATCATATATCTTGGGTCATCACGAGATGATAACGTCCACCAACTCTGCCCCGTTTAGTCTCAGGGACCAAATAAACAACCTTTTTGGGAAGAGCTTCTGGCAAAATGTCATTATGAATATTAATGTACTGCAACTACATAAATGCTTTATTATTCCTAAGTGTTTGAATGGTGTATCCTGACACAAAGGGGAAAATAGCAGAAAGATATTCTGAGAATTGCTGCCTTTCTGACGTCAAATATCATCAACATACCCCAAAAGACAAAAAAATGTCTGTCCGCCTGACAACTTGGCAACAAAAGTGCATTTTATTATGCATATCACTGCCTCAAATTTACATGAAAGACTTTCCAAGTTTATGAGCTTCAGTCTAAGTCCAAGATGACCTTTCTATCTAGAGGATGACAGCTGCTATGACCAGATCTCCATTTGACCTCAGAAAACTGAACTTTCAACCATTACCATTCCATAAAGGATTAAGCTTTTTTTTTTTTTTTTTAGAATATGAACCACAACAATATCTTAACCAATTTGAGACTTGACTTGACTGCTATACTATAGCAGTCAAGTCAAGTGGAATGGTGACATGGTCATAGTTTCAGCATAAAAATGCTCCTCTGATACAAAATAAATGCATCCTCTCCAACTCTTTACAATTAAATTATTTCAGTAGTTTTCTTGTGGTAACCCGTAAAAGTAGACATGCGGCATCTGGCGGCCCGCGGGCCACATCTGGCCCTTGGTCTAATTTTGTGCAGCCCTGAACATGCATGTATAAATAAACAGCTAAAATATACAAAAACTCTCCCAAAACAGCTGCAAAAACACACAAATATCAAAAACAATATTGAAATACAAACATTAATTCTAAAACATACAAAATTGCCTAAAAATACAGAAATACTGTATACTCCTAAAACATACAAAATAAGAATAATCAAAATATGAAAAATGAAATACACAAAATTCCAAGAAAACAAAAATATCTACAGAAAAGTACAGAAAACGATAACGGAAGTGAACAAATTCATAACAAAAACACACAAAACAAGAGAAATACAGACAGAACCATTTGTTCTTTGCTGTATAAATGGTTATTATTCTAAATGCTTACAAAATAATGTGGCCCTCAGAGTAGATATGACGACATTTTGTGGCCCTCACTGTGATAAGTGTTGATATTAATAACCAGCAATAATTTAATTCATTCTTTTGTTTCGATTTCAATCCCAATGATGAAAATTTTCTTTCTTTTTTTGTTTTTTAAAACAAATGATGAAGCCAACAACATGTAACTATATGTTTTGACTATGGCCATGATTCAGTAAGTCTTATTTACATCTTTCAAAAGTCTGGATTAGTATTTGTGTATCTGTTGGCTCCTGTAATGTCCACTAACTGTAAAGTTGGAGAATCATAAAAGCTGATTTTGAACATGTAAGAGGTAGACAATGCAGATTTTTGTGTAAAGATAAAAGCTGTTTTAGGGCCTCTGATTTTCTGTGCTTGCAAGGCAAGTCAAATTTATTTGTATAGTGCATTTCATACACAAAGCAACTCAATGTGCTTTACATGATCAAAAGGTGACAGAAAACATTCAACAGCTTAAAATCAATGAGAACATTCAAATCGGCAGCAAAAAACATTTAAAATAACCAGTAAAAACATTTAAAATAACCAGGAAAAACATTTAAAATAACCAGTAAAAACATTTAAAATAACCAGTAAAAACATTTAAAATAACCAGGAAAAACATTTAAAATAACCAGTAAAAACATTTAAAATAACCAGTAAAAACATTTAAAATAACCAGGAAAAACATTTAAAATAACCAGTAAAAACATTTAAAATAACCAGTAAAAACATTTAAAATAACCAGTAAAAACACTTAAAATCGTCAACAAACACATTACATCAACAACAACATGACCAAAAATCTCTCTTTCAATCATACACAGTAGAGATAAAGTGCCTTTAACTTTGATTTCAAAATGTTCACAGTGGTAGAAGCTGTTTATGTGATAGATTTGATCTGAGTCAGTCAGAACACCAAGGTTTTTGACTTGGTCTTTAGCAGAACATGGACAGAAAACACAAAATTAACTTCCTGAAATGGAATTTAACTTCACATTCATGTTTTAGGATGATATCAAGCATTTATTATCATTCTGTCTTCCTAAATGGGTGTTCAGAGAGGGAAAATGTCAATTCTGGCACAAAATATGACAAGATACGACAGACTTCACCTCCTGAAATGGGTTTATGGCTCACACTAACCCTAAACAAATATCTAAAACCGTTAATGCATCACAAGGTATTTACATGAAATAAACAATAGAGACGTATCATTTTTATTTTATTCTTCATTACCATGGTAACTGCGTGAGTGTCTTGTGATCCAAATAAGTTGTTTGTCACCCTCACTTTAGTTTTCTGTCATTTTTAGTCACTGAAGAAAAACCTGGAACTGCTTGAGGAGCTCATAAGAATCACACACAGTCCATGAATTCATTCCAGCCATGACGTTTGTCACTGTGCATAATATTTGACTTGTGATCAAAGCGGAACTGTTCGTCATAAGCAGCACTGAGCTGGTGTCACCTCAGGCATGTCTGCCGTCATCATAAATGCATGTGAACAGTAGGAGAATGATAATGAACCCACGTACAGTAGCCATACATTCTACCTCAGGCTGTTACAGTGACCACTATTATCTTGGGCCATAACTGTGATGGAAGCCTCTTATAACTGACTGAAGGATTGTTTGATTGACTCAATGTGACATTCGTTGACACAGGAGAAAAGAAGGAGCTGAATCAGGTGGGTGTGAGCACGCTGACAGCAGAAACAAGTGAACTTAGCCCCAATGTAGCGCCTTAGGATGTGAATTAATATGACACGCAAGTGACACACAGTAAAACGTAAAAAAGACCAGAGATCAATTCTCCATCTACACCTGGTCTAAAGTCTAAACCTTCCACCTCATCAAACCCCGCCCCCTCCTCCGTAGGCTAAATCCAGTATTTGCACAGGGCTTGGTTAAATCTGCATTCAATTAAGGGATTAGCCACTGTTTAAACATGTCTTTTTCTATTTGACTCTAATCCTCTGAGTGGGTGTCTGTGAATGACACATTGCATATTACAATAGGTTTCAATTGGGTGTTTTTTTCCCTTTTTTTATTTGGTGAATAATCCCCATTATGCAGATAAGGATATTCTCTACAACTGTGATCAGAGGAATAGAAATTAGATATTTGAGATATTCTTCCAGAGGAGCAGCAACGCAGACGTGTGTGAAAATTGCAGGGTTGTAAATCATTCCAGATCACGGGAATGAGATGAATGAGCAAGACAGCACTGACGGTAAATGTCAGAGAACATGTAGGATATAAATAGACATGTCAAGGTAATTTGGGATGTTGTATAAATGTTTCCTCATTATTTCTTGATGCTGCTATATTTCCTCGACGTGCCCTTTTTTCACTTGCACACTCCATGCCTATGGATGCACTGATTCAACCTGCCAGCTGGGATGACATTTCTTTGAGACATTGGTTTACTGTTGCTGCAGGGTGAACATAGTCTTTCTTTTTACTCATTATTTGTCGACATCTTTCCTCCTGTTTTGATATTTAACTTGAGATGATAGTAAATCCTTATTCTTCAATCCACCTCATTTCTGGACCTCAGCATTGCTTTTGATTTCAGTTTTATCGGTTTACGGAACTTGAACTGAATTATGTTGTGCTTGTTACAATGACAAAGTTCTATTCTATTCTAATGGCAGAGTTAAACTAGGTAACTGCTGAGACTAATGGTGCATTCAAACAGACAAATCCTGGAGCATTTAAAACTCTCTAGGATTTGTTTGCTCTGAAAGTCGGCCTGGTTTTGGTGAACACGTGAACGAAATTTAGAGCGGATCAAACAGGCAAATTCTAGAGTGATGGTTTCTGCCGATCTCTGAGCGTTTCCAATCTAAGCCCAGAGCGATTAGGAGCGCCATGAACACAACCGCTTTCGGAGCGTATCAAGCACAGGAAGTATTGGCGATGACGTAGAGCGTACAGCAATGTGGGCGATCAGGAGATTAGTGCAAAACAGGGCTTTAAAACCATCAAAATCCCAGGAACTTTTTGCTTCTCCATTGTTGAATGTTTTAAAAGAACAAACGGAGAAGGCAGGAGTTTCTGAGCACTCTTAAAGTTGCTATCCGGAGTTTTTGAAAAACGTCTCAATGTCCCACCCTAAACAGCCTCACTTCCTACCACTGCCTCTATCAATCTACCAGAAGCCACGCCTCTACTTTTCTGCATGCGCATCGCGGAACATAACAAGGTCGCGTTGCATTGATTTAGGTCTATGGTACAGGTAAGAGCCAAAATCATATTTACATGTTTGCTGTTGTGACAAGCGGAATGTTTCTGTGCACAGTTCCACATTCACTTTGATTGACAGCCTCAAAAACGGGAAGTCAAAGCCTATTGGCTGGGCGCACTCGACGATCGTTTCCATTTGTATAGGGGTCTATGGGACGAAGGAGGGACTCCTTATATATATATGAATGACCACCAGCAGTAGACCATAATAAAAGACTAGTTAGGTATTTTTTTGCATTTTAAAAGAATCATACATCATACAATTTCTCAGAAACTCCAGATTTTTATGCAATTTTTCACCCATTTCATTTGTTCTAAGAACCCCAAAAACATAGTATTTGAGGTTTATTTTTGAGTTTTCGCCTTCTGAAAACTCACTTCCTGAGCAGTTCTAAAATTGGGCTGTTTAGCGGCCTACTTAAGCATATTCATGAGTGGGCATGTCTATAGACGCTGACTTGCCTGCCTTGGGGGATCAGCGATCACCAAAGTGATTTTATTTTTGCTATCCACACACTGTTGCTATTGTCTTCAGCCACAAAAAAAGCACATTACAGTAAAACACGTGGCTATTTAAGAGAGTATCGTGATTGTGAGTCCATCTTAGCACTTCAGGAATAGTGATATCTGTTTTTTTTTGTCCAGCCGCTGCGTCCCATTGTCACAAACACGTCAGATCAGCGATACGAGGCGATATAACTGGTCCATGGGTGGAGTTACCAGTGGAGGGGGGGGGGTATTTCTTTCCCGATTTAGCTTGTGACATCACAAACTTAGAAAATTTGAAACAGAACCATTTTCTCTGTGTTGTAAGACTTACACAGGCCACAAACAAATGACTGGATTGTTTTATTTCACATTTTGTGTGCCGGTGGACACAGAAGTTACCTCATATGTGATCAAAAAAACTACCAAAGTGGATTTTTCATAATACAATATGTCCCCTTTAATGCTTAGATCACTATTCTAAATGGTGACATGAATGTTGAAAATGTGACCCCATGATCGGGCACAATCCCTGCTTTGATAAAAGTTGCCCATCTATGTTGTAGATCAAGCAGTTGAGCTTTGAGTGTTGGTAAATGTTTAATAGGAGAGGGTGGAAAGGTACGACCGTCTGATCACTGCTGCTGCTTTAACATCATCAAATTCTCCACAACCCTTTATTCCCTGAGAGCAAATGATCCATCTCCTAATTACCGCCTAAGTTTGAGATGTTTTACATTCACTTCATGTTTCCCGTTTTAACCCAACAGGAGAATGGGAGCAAAGCTATTCATTGGTACAGTTCAATCCTCCCCACAGCCCCTTTTGACAGCCAGCTTCAGGCACCCAGTGAAACGTACAGTACGCTCAGACTGTGGCCTTCCTCTGAGAATAGTAGGATCTCTTGAGATGTAGCTGACATCATGTACTTAGCGTGTCATACAGATGTCACCGTGATGCAGCTCAGGCTGCCAGAGAGAGAGCAGTCAACTATGAATGGCAAAGCCTGCAGTGACTTCCACCGTCTGTCACAGTCAGTGGACCGCCACACGCCTCCGCATGTCCTCCAATCAATTACTGAGAGACGTGACATGTGTGTGTCTGTGTATGTGTGTGTGTAGTTGGGGAAGGGGTGACAACAGTTATAATGATGTATAAACATATTACATCCTATATAAATGTGAAATAATCAGATGTGAAAGTAATGGATTACAAGCACTCATGTTGCTTTAATTGAGTTGCTTTTATAGGTATTTTTACTTTTTTGAGTGATTTTTTAAATTTTTTATTTCCGTTTCATGGTCTCACGTTGAACATAATCCATACAGTATGTTCTTAGTCATGCCATTTCTGATCAATGCCAAGCCACTTTTTTGGGTTCAGGTTGGGGTTTCTACCCATTATGTTGTTACCCACATGGCACTGTTTGAGTTCATAAATTCAGCTATACTTAGAGCCTGATTTTTTATTTTATTTTGAATTGAATTCATTGGCGTTATTTTACATTTTGACAAGCATTTTATTTTATACAGATGCCTTTGTGGAAAATAAATTAGGTTGCAATTGTGCAAGATTTGGTCCTTTTTAAGTTTCTACATCAGATATTTACTGTATGTAAGGGAACCGTGGCAAGATTTATTACCAAAAGTAAACGTGGGAGGGTGAAAGTAAGTAGTAACTTTTACTTTGAGTTCTAATTTATGTATGACGTACATGTACTTGCACTCAAGTCCAATTTCAATCAAGTAACAGTACTTCTACTTGAGTAGGATATACTGTATCCGTACTATAATCACTGGAAACCTGAAGCTGACCTGTTTGTTGTAAAATTCTCACAGATTTTCCTTTTTATTCCGCTGTATTTTGAAACCCTGTGTAGTATGAACTAATTCATTCTGAAGAACTGCCAGTATAAAAGCTTCCAGCATGTGAAATTTAAAGACAGGCTTGTTTTTTTGTGACTAGACCACAATAGAAAGTCTTTGTGTGTGTGTGCGCGTGTGCGTGTGTGGCCTGTGCAGTGACACTGTAATGGGAGCTAATGGAGCATTCATCAAGGGAGATGATTCTCTGCCTTCGTGCTGTTAATATTGATAGCAGAGGTGACAGGAGCCACAACAACACATCAGACCTCCATTCACACCCTGCTGCCCCCACAGGAAGGAAGAGGCCAATTAATTATAGACTGTCGGATCAATGCCAATTAGGCAGCTTGTAATCTCCTGTCACCTCCAATCTGCACCAGCCCTCAGCACCTCCACCAACCTCCAATTAGAAAAATCCTCTGATCTAAAGTTGCATGAAATTTAATTCATTCTGAGAATTGGAGAAGAGCATTCTCGTTTAGCCAGGTCTCTGCAGAATAATCGGGTGGAAGAGATTATACGGTTTCTGGTCCGCAGAAACATTTGAATTGATTTAAGAACCATCTGTGAAATAAGCTCATAATATCTTACTGTTGCTGGTTGATTTTAGCCAGAGGGATGGTGCATTCTTTATAGCAGAGCTGCTAGTGAATTATTGGCTAATAAAAACAGGGACAGAGAAGCACTTCCACTGCAGAGACCATAACAGTAAGCCTGAAAATGTTGAAATATCCACTCGATCGTTCATTTATGTACTTTCATACACACAGTGAAGTCCATCCCAGGCTTATGACACAACAGGGCTTCAATCACTGATGCTTTCATTTACTGACTCCAAAGTCACCAGTTAAAGCTGCTGGGTGAGATCTCTAGCATATTATAACGTTACCTGTATTTTATCCAAAAATTGTTCTCTTCCACTAGATGATGATACATCCTAAAGTTTTCACGGATTGAAAGTTGAGCCAAAACAATGCTGAATGTTGATAATGTATATTACGGAGAACACCAATGAATAAAAACACTTTAAAAGATGCTTTTTTGTCTTTGCATTCTTCTAAGGGTGTTTTTACACATACCTTTTTGGTTCGGGCCAGGCTTTGTTTTCTTGCATAGTCCAGTCCCTTTGAGGTGGTGTGAAAGCTCATTCGAAGTCTGTTGTGGACCAAACAAGCAAAGTCTGGTCCGCTGTAAAGTGTGGGTGTCGGTTCACCTCAAGTGAAGTCTGGTGAGGTTTTTATGATGTAAGAAAGTAAACCCCGAACCAAATAAAGGAAGTGGGACCAAAAACATAGCCTGGAATCAATCCTAGTCTCCACGTATTTAATGTTTAATACAGGCGATTAGTCTGGAAGCGCTGACAAGACGTTTGAGGTCTGGGGAGCTGAGTTGGACTGGACAAACTCCCAGAGTAACCAATCAAACAATGAGCGGACGTGATGACCATAGCATGACAAGCGTAGATCTTTTTCCCTAAACGGAGTTGGCAGAGGTAAATGACTTGTAGTACGGTACAGACTTACAGGTTTAAAGCCTCTTCTTGTTGTGGTTTCAACAATAAATCCAGGTCTTTTAAAGTGGAGCATAGCGCAGCTCCGAACATCTTCTCCACGGCCGGCGCCATGTTTGTTTTAACACTGCTCGGCACAGGAGATATGACATTATTTCTGTTCGGCTCTTATTGGCTTGGTTTTTTTCGAACCGAGGAAGTGAGCAGAATTGGCAGCATTACCACACCCACTTTCTTACAAAAAGTAAGGAAGTGGGTGTGGCTTATTGCCAAGCTATTAAAAACAGGATGTGACGTTGAAACGCAATACATCATGGGGACAAGGAAACACAAACAAAATTGGTATTTTTTTTTTTTTGAAAGAAAACACTATTAGGCTATTTTTGTTTGCTATTGTTTTGTTTAATCTGAGGTTTTATATCAAGAGCTGCTGATCATTATAAACATTTAATAATTGTACATTTTGCGTTCCACCATCGATGAGATCATACCTCGTCTCAATCTGCACCAGCTGCTCCGTAAATCCCAACTGTGCGTTGGACTCCAAAAGACGTCTTTGTCAAATCAGTGAGTAATCCTTCCACAGTTAAAAGATTACGTCACTAGATCATGTCAAGTCACATTTATGTCTATTTCTCCCTACTTGACCAAATGTTGCCATGTTTATGTTTGTTCCATGAACCAAATGCCTTGGAAGCACTTTTCCTGAGTGTTTCACTGTGTATTATCTGTTGTCATAGTTTCTGTTAGTCTGGGTTGACAAAGCCGGTTCTCCGTCATTGTTCTACTGTTTCATTGTTCTTGCTTTCTTTTAATTTTCTGTCCTATTGTGTTTTTAAGGACACGTTTTCTTTCTCTGTAATTACTCCTGCTGCTCATACTGGCCATGAAGACAAACTGTTTTACTTGTTGTTTCTGTTGTTTTATTGATTTTATTATCTTCTGTTGTTGACATGAACCTGTCGAAGGGACTAAAGATGGAAATTAACCGTTCGCTACAATCTTGCATATTTACATATACATGTATATGTTCATAAACATGTATTGTTCCTGTTTTAAATAAAATAAACTCAAATTCAAACTCCATCAGAAATAATTGTAGTAGACGCTATAGGGCAATTCTGATCACAGTGGGGGCCATAGATATGCAATTCTAATAGGTAATGATAATAAATAATAACTACAACTTCAAGCAGTTATGAAAGGGGGCCAAGCCTTCCCGCAAGACTCGGCCCCCAGGTTTTGCGGAGCCCATGGAAGTACGTCACGAAGGATTGACGAGCTTGGGGCGAGCGTCAGGACACAGGCCTACGTGCCGTTTGCAGTGAACATGTGGATATAAAGTTTATGGAGATGTGATTTAAAGGTAGGGAAGGCAATTTTCAAAAGCTAGCTTGATTTTGAATCCCCGTCGACTCTGCCTTTATCCTCCTCCCCGCGGCTCGTTTTTTTCCATTGGTTGAAGTTATTGCAGATTTACATCTGTTACAGTTGACTGATTGTCTTTGTTCTTTTTTCAGAGCACATAAGATCTTAATTTATGTCAGGTCATGAAGACAATTTCAACCAAAAACTTAAAAGGGGTATCTGGAGAAAATTGTGTACCCTAGCTTTGAAATGTAAAAGTTACAGGCCAAAATGCTTTTGAACCCATTATAGCGCCACCTAGTGGTGCACTTTTTGGTATGGGTGATCTGTGTGCTCCTCTATATGTATCCTGTAAATTTCACAGACCTCAACATAATACTTCAGCTGAAATAAATGTTTGTTGTTTATGTTGTAATAAAAGCCACGCCCACTTTGACCACTCACAATTAACTTAGAGATACGGCCTCAGGAGCGACCCAAGGGCATACCCACCAAATTTGGTATTTGGTCATACCCCCCACAGTCACATGCCAACCGAGGATCTCAGATTTGGTGTTAGCATTTGTTTTGACCGAAATATGCAACAGTTCGCGTTTTAACCCCAAGGAGGAGTTAAAAAAAAAAGTAGGTTTCCAGTGTTTGCGATTTTACGCCAGCACAATTATAGGCAATTGGGCGTGGCCCAGGTGATTCAGTGCTATTTACGGAATCTGTGGATATGAGGTTTTTGAAGGTGCGACATACAGTGTGGGAGTTATTGGCCAAAGCGCGTTAACCTTGCTTATAGCGCCACCTGCTGGTGAACATGTGAGTTTTTGTGTCCGAGGTAAGCTGAGGTACTGTGTGTATTATCTACAGGATGTCTCCTTTGTGGCCTTGCACCAGTCGCTCCAAAGTGATGCAGATGATGTGTGTTTGGTATTCGCTGACATTACAGGCAGGTCGTCCAGGGGATGTTTGATCTTCCTCTCCTGTTGTGGCAGCTTTTACTTTGAGGCCCTGACAGAGCAGCCTCTTATCGTCAGGCTGCGTCTGAGCATGAAGGACTTCATTAATCCTCTGCACTGGATCCTCCCAGGGGCTCCTTTTAACAGAGGGAGGTTAAACATAGCGTGCTCCTGGCACCAAAAACCAACCCCAGTGTCTCAGAGTGCAACAATAATGAGAAATGACTGCAGAGTGCAGAAAAACCTTCCCCTTTGGTTCAAAATGACTGTACATCATTTTTCTGATTAAATCTAATACAGTGTCGTTCATAAGTAATATAGTGACTTGGTTATAGGTCAACTTAAATGGAGAGTATAGATTCATTTTAGTTCAGGGGGAAAATAGAGCAGTTTAATCTCAAGTGAATTCCAACATTATTGGGCCCCAGTATGGACTTGAACATTCAAACGATATGTAAAGTATGTCAGACACCCACAATATACATGAAATAATTGATTAAAATCAGTCACTGCACAATCTTCACTTTAAATTAGAGGTTAAATATTAGGCTAAAGCCCAACCCGAAATTAGGGCCGGGTCAGGCCGAGATGTCACGCATTAGAGTCGGGTAGGGTAGGGTCGGGCTTCAAGTTTTTTTTTCATTTATTTTAATCTCTATTACATGAATATTATTTTCTAATAAACATAAAACACTAATATTTTGGTGTGGTATCATTTCTAAAGTGATTTCTGTTAGTAATGGGACGGGATATTGATGGCGTTGTGTTGCGTTTTGTTTTTCAGCGTTCATATTCACTGAATATTATTTGCTGATTTTGCTCATTCCTCACTTGCTGCTGGGGAGCAGAGAACAAATATGATCGCGTGCTTCAGTCAGGTCTGCGCTCCACGTACGGGCCCCCGATCTGGTCTGCAATGCTGTAACGGACTGGGTTCTACGTTCTGGTTATGTTCCACTTGTGTGTATTCAGTGGTAAACTGTTAAGATTTCCCGTGGCCGAGAAGGCACCATGGTTACGTGCAGCTTTCTCTGCCAATGTGTGTATTTGTGTTCTGAGTGTTGATTGGTTGGGAGGCTGGGGAAAGGGTGGGCGTAAGCGGGAAAAAGACTATTGAACCATTTTGTTCCCACGGTAGTGTGAGTGTATGATGGTGGAAGACGGTTCTTTGTGTGTTTGATTGTTTCGTTTTGGCATGTTACTACAACCTCCATTAATGCCTGTAAAACTGATAACGACTCGAATCACGTCATTAATACCTTTTGGGCAGAGCTGCAGTGCGTGTGTACCCCGACCACCCTCCCACCCCCAGCCGCACAAGGCACAGCGCTACTAATCTTCCGGCAGAAACTGCCGGTTTTCAGAAAAATGAAGATACCGCTGTTTTGTGATCAAGGCTCAGGATAACTGAATTATTTGGTAATTTACACAATGATTTATCTTTTCTGTAAGTTTTTACTTTTTTCTGTGGCCCAATTTGGATGCCCTAAAGCAGGGGTTCTCAACCTTGGGGTCACGAAACACTCGAAGGGAGGTCACAAGATGCCTTCAAGAAACTAAAACTTTTCTGAACAATTTAAGCACATTTTTGCTTATTTTTACCCTTTTTCTGCAACTACATCAAACTTGCCATATTTGAACCTGTTTTCATACCCTTTTCTTGCCATATTTTTGCTCTTTTGAATGCATTTTTGCCTCTGCACATTTTTTCCTTTAAGACATTTTTGGCACGTATAAACCCTTTTCACCACTTTGTCATGCCATTATTTGACAGTTTAAAATATTTGTTTTTACTTTTTAAATTGCATTATCCCCAGCCCCATTTCTGCCACTTTTAGGCCAATATTGACACTTTGAAAACCCTTTTTACCACTCCGTTATTGGCCTAATTTGAAACTTATACCTGATTTCTATGGTTTTTGAAATCCCATTTCACCACTTTTTCCACTGTTTTAGGTCACTTTCAACTTATTTTATTTCTGATTAAAATAGGATTTACATCTATAAAATGACTGTATACTATGGAGCAAATAATATTAAATTTCCTGGTTCACAGTGGATATTATTTAGATCAATAAATAAATGTGGTTATCACAGATTCATAGAACAATGGACCATTATTTTGCTGACTTTATGGATGGGCCCCAAAAAGTAGTGTTGTGTTCAAGACCACACTGTACGAGACCAAGACTTCCGGGAGCCGAGACCAAGACCATAAACATTTTTTTTTCAATTTAAAAAAATATATAAATAAATACAATTATGACAAGGTTTGACAGTTAAATAACATTCTCTCTTTAGTTTTAGTTTCTTTTAAATACATTTGACGGAGAAAAAAGGTTATTAAGTTATTAAGGTTATTAACTAAAATATTAAAACTACTACTGCTACTGATAAATTCACAATTATTCTACATATTTGAAAACAAAATTTTTATGTCAGATGAATGTACAGCAAGTGTTTAAAAGCATTTTTGCCAATAAATAACATGGTGAAACTAAATAAAACAAACTCAAATCCTGGAACATGTGACAAATCAATCAACAGTTCTTGTTGAGAATTATTATTATTATTCTGGATACAGTGGAAACAGAAATATAATAATTATATTGTGAACCTGTTTATATTGTAGGGAAGATATTATATACAAATATGTAATTGGAGTCTAAAGACACAAAAAAAACACCACTTTAAAAAGAAAATAGACTAATATAAGACCTCTTTACAGTTATTTGAGTCATTCTGCGCATGTGCAACTTGCGGCAATGACGCGCTGGTGACGACATAATCCAAGATGGTGGCGGCCCAGACTACAGCCGACACTATGTAATAAAAACCTTAAAAGACATGGATATAATGAAAAGAGTGGATGGACAGAGGCATAAACATGCTGACTTTCACACAAACACACAGACTTATTAAACACACACAGACTTATTAAACACACACAGACTTATTAAACACACACAGACTTCATAAACACACACGGACCTCGGTAAACAAAACAGGCTTTACCGGACGGCAGGCACTAGGACCCAGAGGCGGGGTAAGTGCGTCCCCGTAGTTTATTATTTTACCAGTTGTTAGAGCTACTGTCTTTACCAGGGAGATAATATTTATTCCTGGTGATTGTTTTACTGGGATTTTACCGGTGATTAGTTTCTATCTCCTTCTGCTCCGCGGTCCAAACTGAGACCATAGCCACACACACACACACACACACACACACACACACACACACACACACACACACACACACACACACACACGTCACATTAAGGAAGGTTGTGGTCATTATACGGGGTGGATT
Organism: Gouania willdenowi; assembly: GCF_900634775.1. Lineage (NCBI taxonomy): Eukaryota > Metazoa > Chordata > Actinopteri > Blenniiformes > Gobiesocidae > Gouania > Gouania willdenowi. The sequence continues at coordinate 29,088,804 of NC_041057.1, read as the reverse complement.
AAAGAATGAATAAAGGATTGTTTTATCCCGTTCTTCGTCGTGTTATTATCACATTATAAAAAAGTTTAAAAATAGCAGGAATTAGTGCTGGTCTCCAACGGTCTTGAGGGAAAATCCCGAGTCCGGGCAGCCCGAGTCCGAGACAAGACCGAGTCAAAATGCTTCCGAGACGAGACGGAGACCTTTAAAATTTGGTCTTGAGACCGTTCTCGACTACTACAACACTACCAAAAAGCTCTCCCCTTATAAATGGTCCTGTCTCCACATGACTGTTCTTCAGTGTTCGTCTGTGTTCAACCACCTTCAGGTACAGTGGGGGTCCCCGGTCTCTGGAACCTTTATTTTTGGGGGTCGTGGACTGAAATGGTTGAGAACCATTGCTCTAAACAAGCAGATTTGGGCCCCGGACCTTGCGTTTGACACATGTGGTCAATTTTTCAGATGCATTACTTCATTGGCTTGTCTTAAAATTCCTCAGTAACAAAAAGTCTCATTTCGACTGTGCAGTTACTTCTTCTTCTCCTTCTTTTATTGCATTGTCTAAATCAGTGAAACACATGATAGCCTTGTGCAGCGTCTGTTATCCATTGTTCTGAATTGGTCGGGAGTCCATGAGATGGCTGCCAGGAAAAAGAACAGACTCCATGATTTGCCTGCATTCCAAGTATTATCTGAACTATTTCCAGGCCACTTTTCAGTGTGTACAGTCATTTATCTGGGTACAAAAGAAAAGACTCTAAGAATCAATTTCTATATTTATACATCAGTCAAAGATGCTGAAAGAGTTGTATTACTCAAGGCTTTGTAAACTTTTTGTAAGCAGCCGTTTGAACACAAGTGATGGCGATGATTAGACTTTCTTATAATAAACACACATTCATTGCATTGCCAGTCAACAAATGAAATTCAGATTGCCGTTTTAAATCATGGCCCTGACGGCAGGATATTGACTGAAGGGTCTTTCACGAAGCCTCGGCGCATAATGAGGAATGAGAAGAGAACAAATGGAGGTAAACATATTGACTGGCTGAGAATAAACAGCTTCAGCTCTCAAAGCCCAAACAAATCCAAAGAGGAAAACTTAACAGACTAAGACACATGGAGTTGATGATGATGATATTACACCAACTTAGTGTCTGGCACTTGAATGCTACCTACACATTGTTCTTTGTGTTTTAACATGTGGTCGGCACAGACTGTGATAAATGACTCACTATGACTACCTAGTTTTTCCTAAACTGAACCAATCATGAGCTCAGACTTTCCTTTTATAAATTACAAACACTCTTACAGCTGTTAGACAAACACACGTCTGCTTCATACACATGTTTTAGTTACTTTCTGTGAATAAAATAATACACATCTGGATAGTAAGTGATTGATAAAAGCGTGCAAGATCCAGAGGGACTTATGGAGCGCAGATATTTGACCCCAAAGGGAAAGACTGGCTCAAGATGAAAGAAAATCCTCTCTTGGGCTGTTTTAAAGGTGCAGTATTATGCTTTTTTTCATCCATCTCCATTTGTTCGAGGAACCCCAACAACATAGTATTTGAGGTTTATTTTCCCAAAGTCGCCTGTTTTCTGGAGTTTTAGCCTCTGAAAAGTCACTTTCAGAGCGCTCCTAAAAACAGGCTGTTTTTTGGGCCTTCATGCATATGCATGAGTGGGCGTAAACACACACGCTGCTTCAAGGTGTGTGTTCATCACAGCAGCAGCAGTACATCATTAACAGTCTTCCTCCTCACCTCACAGAAATAGTCCATTTAAGACGATAGTCCATTATTTTGTTTGACCATTGCATTGGGTATACTGTATATATAATGACTACTAAAAATGGAACTGATTTTAACCACTCACGCTGCGCTGCAAGGAAGTAAACTCTCAACTATCAGCTGAGTCAGCTGTTTCAAAAACTCAGTTGAGCTGCTACGCTGCTTTCTTCTCCTGCTCACCCCTTCCAGTCACAGGAATAGTCTTTTTAAGACGATAGTCCATTGTTTTGTCCAACCGCTGCGTTGCCCTCTGAATGAGGCTAAAGGAATATACATGAATGTAGCAAAACCATCATAAAGTGTATTTTTCATCATACTGCCCCTTTAATGTAACCTGCTATTGGAAATACGATAGGAAAATGTCGTAATGTAGGAAGGAATGTTTCACTTGGGAGTTTATCCTCCACTTCTTCACCATCTATCTTAATGTGGTCACTTTGTTTGTGCCTTTCACTGTTCATGGAGAAACAATGATCTTCTCTGGTTGTGTGTGACAAATGAGCAAAGCTTTCAGAAAACAAACAGCTAAGGAATACTTAAGAGTAGCCGTGGGATTTCCTAGAGAGAAGAAAGTCTGTGCGCTGTGTTGAACAAACTAAAGGAGCTACACAGCAAAGGTAAATTATCCAAAGGGCAAACATTTACAGCCTCTAATGTAGAATTATTTGACAGAAACTGTTAAAAATGCAATACATTATTAATGGTTTCTTTTGTAATCTATGCCAAGATCATCCAAGATAACAATGGCTCTTATTACAGACAACACAAGCAGAACTGAACAGTCACGTCTGTGTTTTTAGAGCAGAGTTTTTCAAACGTTCTGGATCTAGAGACCCCAGAAAATTTCAAGGACCCCTTCATAGTCATCACATCAATCAAACACAATTTACTGTCATTTTTATCCCATATACCATAGGAATGATCTATTCTTTTAATGTTTTAACTTACATATTTAAGATCTTTGTAGTAGAAATTAACTTAACAGTAGCTGTACTAGTCCTAGATATAACATAAAAGGTGTTTAATGTATTACCAATAAACACATTATGTGCACATTGATTATATAACCAGATTATTGAGACAGATGTTCAGTATCATATACTGAAGATGTAAAGAATGTTTGTTTTATTGGTGCTTTGGTCCCCATGAATCATGATACACTTTTGTAGATAACACATGAATAAGTTTGTTTTAGGGTCTCCCATGCTGCAGCTCAGTTTAGGAACTGCACAAAAAATAGAAAATGGCAGAGAGAACACCATTTATTGTGTAGATTACCTACTAATTAGTTTTACATATTTCAGTATCTCTAGTTTTATGAATTCAATGAAATTCCACAATATTTAAGTAATTTATTTTTAAGTAAGTATAAGTAATATTTTTTCCCAGCCGTGGGAGCACATGGACAATCAGCAAAGGTGGAGTTCCGTTGTGAGAGACTTTAAATGACATAATCTACGTTGTTGGGATTTTAAATGCTTTTAATCAATGTTGATCCTTTTATTCTCTCCTTTGTTGTTTAACTTAGTGATTTACAACTGACAGCAAGTCTCTCCATCCATGTTTAAGTGTATCTATGATATACAGTGGGGAAAATATGTATTTAGTCAGCCACCAATTGTGCAAGTTTTCCCACTTAAAAAGATGAGGCCTGTAATTTTTATCATAGGTATACCTCAACTATGAGAGACAAAATGAGAAAAAAAAATCCTGACAATCACATTGTAGGATTTTTAATTAATTTATTTGCAAATTATGGTGGAAAATAACTTTTTTAACAGAAGTTAATTTCAATACTTTGTAATGTACCCTTTGTTGGCAATGACAGAGGTCAAACGTTTTCTGTAAATCATCACAAGGTTTTCACACACAGTAGCTGGTATTTTGGCCCATTCCTCCATGCAGCTCTCCTCTAGAGCAGTGATGTTTTGGGGCTGTTGCTGGGCAACACAGACTTTCAACTCCCTCCAAAAATGTTCTATGGTGTTGAGATCTGGAGACTGCCAAGGCCACTCCAGGACCTTGAAATGCTTTTTACGAAGCCACTCCTTTGTTGCCCGCTCAATGTGTTTGGGATCATTGTCTTGCTAAAAGACGACACGTTTCATCTTCTATGTCCTTGCTGATGGAACGGTTTTCACCCAAAATCTCACGATACATAGCCCCATTAATTCTTTCCTTTACACGGATCAGTCGTCCTGGTCCCTTTGCAGAGAAACAGCCCCAAAGCATGATGTTACCACCCCCATGCTTTACAGTAGGTATGGTGTTCTTTCTTCTCCAAACACAAGTTGAGTTTTTACCAAAAAGTTTTATTTTGGTTTGATCTGACCATATGACATTCGCCCAATCCTCTTCTGGATAATCCAAATGCTCTCTATTAAACTTCAGATGGGCCCGGACATGTACTGGCTTAAGCAGGGGGGACACGTCTGGCACTGCAGGATTTGAGTGCCTGGCGGCGTAGTGTGTTACTGATGGTAACCTTTGTTACTTTGGTCCCAGCTCTCTGCAGGTCATTCACTAGGTCCCTCCGTGTGGTTCTGGGATTTTTGCTCACCGTTATTGTGATTGATCATTTTGACCCCAAGGGGTGAGATCTTGAGTGGAGCCCCAGATGGAGGGAGATTATCAGTGGTCTTGTATGTCTTCTGTTTTCTAATAATTGCTCCCACAGTTGATTTCTTCACACCAAGCTGCTTACCTATCACAGATTCACTCTTCCCAGCCTGGTGCACGTCTACAATTTTGTTTCTGGTGTCCTTTGACAGCTTTTTGGTCTTGGCCATAGTGGAGTTTGGAGTGTGACTGTCTGAGGTTGTGGACAGGTGTCTTTTATACTGATGAGTTCAAACAGGTGCCATTAATACAGGTAACGAGTGGAGGACAGAGGAGCCTCTTAAAGGGATAGTTCGCCTATTTTAGACATGACGTTGTATGCAATCCTCACCATCACTATAGTGCATACACATTGTTTCACTCAGTGGTCACCTCCCTGGTCCGAGTTCTGGCCGTTTGAAGTTGGTCAAGAAAGCAGCCCTAGAGTTGCCATCGGCGGAGTCAGACATATTGTCCGTGAGTCGCGCTATCAACAGCTGATGGGATTAGGCGCACCAATGACGTAGACGGCAGCGCGGATTGATGGACACGGAAGAGAAAATAGTGCCGATTAAAACTGGAGGTATGATTTTTTTTTTGTGGGCGGTTTTGTGATGTAAATGAATCAAGCTTTCAAACGCATATCTCTTTTTCTATTAAAAACGCACAGTCATGTGGCCCCGGAAACTAACCGGGACTACTTTAAATCACATTAATTTGATGTAATTTAATTTAAATAATCTAGGCAATCCCACATTAGGTCTCGACCCCAAGGTTGAAAAACACTGCTATATATATTTATACATAGTTCACACTTCAGATCAAAGGTACTTGGCCCCTGAAGGAAAATGAGATTGACAGCCCCTGTTTCAGTTTTCATTCATCTGTTGAGCCAAAGCAACAGTAACGAGAAGATCAGTGTCAGTCAACGCACAGGAATCAATCTGTTGGCATTGGCTTTGTTTCCTCAGCGTTTGAATGAGAATGAAAGTAACTCTCCATCTTTTGATAAATCAGACTTCATCAGCGGCTGAATTGCAGCTCATACATTCTTGTCACTCTTCCTTCTCTTACTGTGCACGTGTATGATGATAAAGTAACGGCACAAAGAGCAACTGATATTATTAGTTTACTTGTTACCAAAGCCGATACATTGCTGTAGCAGCTGTTGGCTTCAAGAGTTCTTCTAATAACACAATGACACAGAGAACTCTCAGCGATGCAGGAAGGTTCGCCTGCATCTTCAACAAAAGCCACTCACGCTAGCGAGCCTAAACTGTTTGTTCTGCAAGATTGGTTATTTTCATTTATATATGTGGCGACAATATGCACACAAATGAGGCCGTGGGAATGGAATAAAGGGAGGCTAAAGTGGTTCCAGGTGGTGCTCTGTGATTTTAAACAGAGGTGAAATAATTGGGTGTATTATGAATTCATAAAAGATTCATTAAAGCCACTATGCAGAAAATGGGATGAGATGGAAGGCTGTTTGTTCTGCATGCTATAGATGTGCAAATCAGGCAGCAGGGATATGGAGAGAAGGGGGTGGAACCGACATGGAAACAGCAAAGTGCTTTGAGCTGAGCTGCTGAATATAGAAAAAATAATTAGGACTTTATTTTGACAATCTGTTGCCAATATTGTTTGAATTCTGCTTCAAGATTTTGTGTTGTGACTATTTGTTTGTCTTAAAGCAGAGATTTACCACTAATGGAATTATTTAGAAAGCACTTCAGCTTTAATCACTTATGGATGAAGTGATTTTGGATTAGTTTAAAAATACAAATAGAAGATAATTAAAGTGTCGAAGGGAACATTTTCCACCTGTTGATCATTTAAGTTACTCAGAGTTCATTACATAGTGTTGTTTGTGGTTTTTGTTAGAATTAAGCGGCTCCATTTTGTTCATTATTTATTTAAAAAAAAACATTTTTTTAGTAAGTACCGGTAAGTAAGTAATCTTTAATTTTCTGTTTATTTCTTTCAATATTGAATCTGTTCTTAGATTTTAAATCCCAGACTACACACTAGTCTGTTTCCAAATTGAAGAAGCTTTGTGGTTTAGGTGGAAATATCTTCAAGTTAAATTTTAAGTCCAGCTGCCCTAACTAAGCTACTAATACACGGGTATCAAACTTAAGGGTAGCAGGCCAAAACCGGCTCACAAGACCTTTTGATTCGGACATAGAATTATTTTACGTGAAAACAAACATTATTCCTGAAATATCAAAATCATTTTGTTTCAGGAGCAACATTCAACCCAGTTTGGCATCAAATGGACAAGAAAATAATGAGTAATTCCACAATTGTGTGTACGTTGCCATTAATCAATGTAAACAATGACTTACAGGTAAAAAATAATCTACTTGAAAACAAAACAGTGATTCAGAAATTCCTAAAACATTACTGTAGACTCCAAAGTTTTGTAGGATTCCAGCGGAAAAAAACAATGTTTACAAACACTCAAAGGGTCTGTAAGGCAAAATAATACAGTATTTTAGTGGTTCAGCTCACTTTAGACCAAACTGGTGTCACGGCAAATTTGCGGTTGACCTCATTTGGAGACATGATTTATTGCTCTGGTTGAATGATGGAGTCCAGTCGAAGCATGATGATTTTAAAAAAAAGATTTATTATAAAAGTAAATAAAAAAGGAGTTCTGTAGTCTTGTAGCATGAAAGGCAGACCCCAACAAGGATGGTCAAAAGGCTCCTGGCAGAGCAAAAAGCAAGACCCACTAACTAACAGTTTCACAGCTTAAGCTTTTATACAGATAACAGAAAAAGTTCCACCCTGAGGTGAGGAGAAGGAGGGGGTCAGATGCCCAACAGTGGAAACGTTTGAGGATGATGAAGACGTGTATATTATGAGGACGGTTGGGCGCCACTCTTATCTGTCCTTGATAGTGTGTGTGTGTGTGTGTATATCTGCATGTGAGTTTGAGTTTGGCCTTCAGTAGAGACTGTGTTGCACTGCGGATACAATACGATCTGTACTGTTTAATCTAACATGACTCAGCTGTTCAAAAGTGCAAAGAGTAATGCAGTCATCATGTATTAAAACATGACAAATTGTACACCTGAACACACATTTGACGATATGATGATGAATATAATAATTGCCATAACACTGGTCTGTATTTGTACTGGTCTGTATTTGTACCTACATTAATACAACAAATCTGTCGCCTTGTATTTACTGAGCACATAAACTGAAGTGGATTCTGCTCCTATATCTGTGGAACGTGATGAATGTATGAAACCTAAATAATTCTGGGAGCCTTAATAAGCATGGGTTCTGTTCATCATTAGGAGACTCATCACATATTAATTGTTGACCTACTGTAATTGTGTGACTTCCCTCAAGCTTTTTTTTTTTTTAGCATATTTTATAAATGTCGCTGCATTGCTTCCATCCGTTAGTCATTTCACCACACAACATAAAGAAGCTTCTACCACTACTGTTTAATGCTGTATTTTACACACTCGACACTATGCCACCATGAATACTGCATTCACTGCGTTATTATCTAACAGCGTGTGTTTGGACAGGCTTTCCCTCTTTGTTGGCTTATTTACTTCATTATAAATCACAGCTTACTGTGCTAACAAAGCAACACTTATCCCTTTTGTACTCACAGTAGCAAAATTGACAACAGGCCAATAACAGTGCTTTTACTAAGTGCTGAAATTATGGATAGAACTGCACTAATGTGTGATGCTGTTTCTGGGGGAATAACCTTTAAACGGTGCCACTTAAAATGGTTTTCACATGCTACGAAGTTTTCTATTGGCCCAATGATTTTGCATGTTCAACAAACTCGACGCAATGGTGCTTCCCTTTGTTCCGATGGCCGCCGAACTTTGGCCTCCTTGTGTTGACCACCATCAGCTCCCGTCAGCCACTGAAGCTAGCAGTTGATGGTGGCTCAAAGGAAGCCAACAGACACACCATGTAGTCTAGTCACGGATTGTGTCACAACTCCTTCTACCTGATTCAAACCATGTTGGAGAATTTGTCAATTCTGCAGGTTTAATGAACTCTTGGCTTCTCTAAAGTAACTCAACTAAAACCTCCAGTATTATGAATAATCCTTTAATAGAGCTTCCTATTGAAATTCACCACAGGTTTCCTTTAAGCAGAAATACGTTTTTAATCTGGTTCTAAATCTAAACTAATGCCAGCCTATGATGGATAAAACATTAGTGCACTTTAACCAACAGGAGACTCAAACACGGGTCCTTGACATATTTTCCACAACAAAAGAACAAAAAACAACAAATACATGTACTTTGACCCAGATGACTGAGAATGATGTCACAGCCGGAGACCCACCACGTGGCATCCCCGAACCATGCCGGCCCTACAGAGCACGGCGGCACCCCCCACCCTCCAGGCACAGCCGGGCACCAGCCACATCCCCCAGCGGTCCATTGGGCGACCCCCGCCGCACGCCATTTTAAACCTTTGCATCAAACACATCAAGCTACTCACTTCACACACTTTACAACCACTGACATGGAGGACTTTTGAATGTACCAATGGCATTCTAATGCTGAATAGTTGCATTTAATTATTTTTTTTTTCTTCAAAGTGTTTTTATTTATTTTAAATTGTGCTCCTATCAATGCCTAACCTAACCTAACATACTGTACCTCATCACACCATCCACATACCATAATTATGTCTTTTTAAACATTTGAATAATGTACAGATTCTATTTTCCTTTTACGGCTGTGGTCGTAATGTGCTCAGGTGTTGCTGATCAATGCTGATTGGTCCCCCATGTCTTTAAAAAAGCAGCTTATAGCTGACTGATAGAAGCTCTCTGACAGCGGCACCATGTGATTGTTCCCAGGCTGCAAAGCCTGAGGATTTGTTTTTGCTAATACTATACTTTAGTAAAGGGGGATTAACTTTGTTATAGCTCTATGTTTAGCTGGTCTTTGTCGAGTTTATTTGTATTTCTGAATTACTTGTTTGTTTGAGAGCTAGATCGCCTCTTTAGATTGACCAACCCTTTTATTTTACCTTTGTACCGTCGTCATGTGAACAGTAGTTTGTTTACTGGCACATACACGCTTGCCTTAACCTATTATGTCATCCACCACCTCCCTCCTAGATGGGGGCATGACATAACTTTGGGGGCTTGTCCAGGATTTGCACCCGGGACGTCTCGCAGTCATACTCCTTGGCCAACATCTTGCTTTGTGTCTGGACTGAGCTCTGATATCACAGCAAGGAGTGAGTCAGCACAAGCTGATGGAAAATTATACAAAAACTATGGAAAATTAGCAGGTATTTCAGAAAAATTACACTAAGGTTGAGGGTTTAAACATAATGTTTCTTGCTTTAGAGCAGATAATTAAAAGATTAATATGTTTTACTACATGTCATCTGTGAAGGCCTTCAAAGACATTAAAAAATAGTTTCACATGGATTTACTGTATGTAGGAGATTCAGTGATTTTAGCATTATTTTATATCATTGTTTAACTGTTGCAGAGAATAACAAAGAACACAAATGTTAAATAGATTAAACAAAAAACCCAGATTAGAGCTTCTGATTCATTTATTGGGCTTAGTGGAAGGTTAGAAGAGAATACAAGAAGAGAAAATGTTTGATGGCCTGTTGTACCATTTTAGAGCATGATGTATACAACACCTTTGATACGGCAGCAACTCCATAAATAATGCATTCCATGAATAAATGCGCAGGGGATCGGGAAAGGTCAGGGAAAGTTTACCCAGCAATATGCGACAGATGGAGGGCGAAAACCAAGGGTGAATAATTTAAAAGGAAATCTGACAGCGTAGTGACAGAAAGGACAATTCAGAATTAATCTAGTTTGCCAACCTCGCCCAACATCATATCTCACATATTTTACATGGACCCCTCCACGACATCTGTTTATATCATCTGTCTCATACAAACGTGAAATATAAAAGGTGACAAAAGAAAGTGAATGTAATCATCAACACGTGCCATTGGGAGGTAAACTGTTATCTGCAGCACAATCACACGCTGATTTCTCACAGGAGATTCTCCATTGATCCCCTCTGGCATTTAGTACACACTATAGTCAAAGCTGTCTGTCAGCCAATTTAATCCATAGCTCATTGATTCTGCTCAAAAGCAGGGAGGTTGAACACAGACTTCTTTCTCCTTCCAACAAAACCCCAGCAACACTCAACAAGCTCCCCAGGCCTGTGTTGTAAGCTGAAGAAGAAGCTTTGTGCTGGTTATGGTTTTAACCACATGTGTCCATGTTGAGCCTGAAGCCCCCGCTGTAGAGAGTGCCCCTAACTCTGCCGCACAAGTCAAATCCTTTCATCTTTTATGAGGGTGCTGGCCCAACGCTTGTTCACAGTTGGAGCTAAAGGCACAACAAGGGCACCTGTCACTAAACGACACACCGATTGTGTGTTCCTTTCCTTCTCTTTATCTCCAGGCCATGTTCCAACAAAAAAAGGATGAGCTGCTGATCAGAAGGAAAAGAACAGGCATTATCTCCTACATTTGAAAGGTCTCTGTAGCAGCTTCAGTGTTTAGCAGAGATGATATTTCACCTAAAAGCTCAACATATGCTCACTACCAGCTGGACCAGTTTTAAAAACTTCCAGTAATTCCCAACGAACAAATACTAAGGCTGTGTTCGAAATGGCACACTATATATTGTCTACTATATTCTATAAGTATGGTTAGGATGATGAGCGTTCCCACTGAAGTATACTTTCAAGTTTCCCACGATGCATTTGGAACCTACAACGACTAAAACCTGAAGCACTCAGGTACTGAGGGTGCTTTCACAGATATAGTTCTAGACTTGGTGCGATTCAGGCAGTGAATCTGCAACATTGTTGCATTTTAATTTGCTCCGATCTGCTTTCACACATTCTATTTGCAAAGTGCACCAAACTTCCTGAACAACATCACGCAGGCAAAGCGGTGGGTCGCCTATTGGACAGAATATTTCAACCTCCAGTGCCGTGACGATGTGGCGCTGCCCTATCACGCCTTCACGTCCTATATTTGGTCTCTCTTCCTATAAGAAATCCTAAAACAATCCCTGCAGAAAAGTCATTAATAATCATTCAAAATAACCCATAATCCCACACGCTGCGCTAATGCGCTACATAAACACAGCTGATGCCGCGCCGTCTCCACCTGTCAGCGCTCAGAGCCAGTAAGGATGTGTAATATGTGAAGATATGAGAATATATGCACAGATAAAACAGAACTGCACTTTAAGTGCTGCCATCGCCATCATCAGTGATTGCAGCAATGTGCAGCCATCGCTGATCATGTGAACAGTTTGGGAAAACAGAGATAAGTGAAATTAATGAATGATGTGGAAGAAATACGGAAGGGAGTGAGGAAATGTGAGGTGTTTTTGTGTGTGCTGACAAAGCGACTCTGAAAATAGATGAATGGATATTTGTGTGTGTTGCTGCTGTAGCACTGGGTTGTGTGTGTGCTTGTACCTGTTACCGTAACGGCAGGCACGCTGTGCTTGTACCTGTTACCGTAACGGCAGGCACGCTGTGCTTGTACCTGTTACCGTAACGGCAGGCACGCTGCTGCAGCTGCACAGCTGCTGAGTTGTCACTAATGGAGTTGCTCCATTAGAATTGCGCTTCAGTGTAAAGTCCTATGTTTGGTCCTGGTTGCTTTCTCACATGGTTAAAGACCACACCATGCTTCGTTTGAGCCGAACCCAGACCTACACAAGTTTGTTTGTTTGCTCCCCACCAGAGTTTCAGTGACCTTTCACATTCCAAGGAAGCTAAGCATGGTGCGGAGCAAAGAGGCATGTGTGAAAGCACCTTAAATATCTCTGTTGATTCTCCACCTTTGAAAGTTCTGAAAACTTTTTAAGTGAGAAAGTGACCAAGTAGAATATCAACATGTGCTCATTTGATCCATAAAACTCACAGAAACACATTTAATGCTTACGGCTCGGATGTTTTTTGGAGTGGGTTTGTATATTTTTGCAGTTTTATGTATTTTTATTCTTATATCATTCTATGTATTTTTCAGCTACATTTTGTTTTTGTAGTCATCTTGTATGTTGCTTTTATTCTTTTGTGTATTTATCTGTGATTATGTTTTTTGGAGTCAGTTTATGTATTTTTGCTGTTTTGTTTATTTTTCTATCATTTTGTGTAATTGTAGTGCTGTTTTGTGTATTTTTCCATTATTTTGTGTGTTTTTGGTGTCATTTTGTGTATTTTTCCAGCTGTTATTATCCTTATGTTTATTTTTCTGTGATTTTGTATGTGCTTTGGAGTCAATTTTGTGTATTTGTACCACACTGCTGTGTATTTCTGCTGTTTTGTGTATTTTTCCATCATTTTGTGTACTTTTGCTCTTGTTTTGTGTATTTTTCCATCATTTTGTGTGTTTTTGCAGTCATTTGGTGCCTTTAATTGGGGGGCTCCACAATACTAGACTGAGGACCGCATTGTGGCTCCCGGGGTCTAGAACGCACAGTTTCTCATTTGATACTGTGTCACTACACAACGTGTGTGTATTGATGGAAAGTTTCAACACAACAAAAAATAAACACGTCAGTGTGTCACTATACCACCATTAAAATAAATGATTTTGGTTTGTAATTCTTCTCATTCTTTAGTCAATGATTACCTTTTTTTCCCGAGAAATATATACATATTTTTTTATTAAACGATGATCTTTGATTCTAACTGTCTTTCTTAGAAATAAAGAGCCGTGGTTTCCAGTGAGACAAAGGGACATGAATGAGAAAAAGAACATCTTCATTTTTCCAAACTCCAAAACAAAAACACTGGTTTTATTAGGACTTTTATCATGTCTGCCAAATTGCACCATGTTGTGCTAATGTTGTTGTAACATCGACACAGTAGCATCGCCGTTTGTTTTCATAATGCTTTGAACGTGAGGCGTGTGTGGTGTGCCTGTTTTTAATAGAGAGGCTCATTATAATGCTAATGTACACACACACACACACACACACACACGCACGCACACAGGAGGGATTTGTGCCCAGCACATTTGAAGCTATTTGTTTCACCTCCGAGTTGTTTACATATTTTTTGGTTCATTTAGAGTAAGTGCCTATTAACTAGACTTGGATGGAGCACAGGCTGCCAACAGCAGTAAACAAGCAGCTTGTTGTGCACTTGTAAAAGCTGTCTGTTTGATAAAGTGTTCAGCGTCGCCTCTAAATCAGCCACAGATTTCCCTGTGATTCAGGAAAACAAGACAAAACCCCCTCTCAGGTGGGATTATAGTTCAAAAGCTGCTTTGGGAGTAAAACACGTTTTGTTTTTTTACATGACTGCCTAAATGGAGGTTTTTTTTTTTGGCTATTGTTGAATGAAAACAGTGAAAAGAAAGCTGCAAGCATCAGGTAATCTCAGGTTGAGCCGTAGCAGCAGGTACAGACTGATTCTGATTGTATCTTTTTGTCTGCTTTTGTGTTTTCTGACTAATTAAGATGTGTGAATCTTCTCCATCATATCAATAAACAAATTTATACATTAGTCAAAGATAACACAAGTAAACACAAAATGTAATTTTTAAATGGATTTTATTATTGAGGAAGAAAAAAAAAGTTAAAATGAATTTGTTTGATGATCTAAAACATGTGGAAAACATGCAGAAAATACTTTTTCACACCGCTGTAGTTATCAATGATGGTATACTGCAGTTATACACAGAATGGGCAACTTTTATCACAGTAGGGGCCACAAAACTGTGTT